>NW_027361751.1:1742500-1810000 GCF_039654945.1 Dendrobates tinctorius
CGCGCGCTCGCTCTCTTTCTTTCTCTCGCGCGCGCTCGCTCGCTCTCTTTCTTTCTCTCGCGCGCGCTCGCTCGCTCTCTTTCTTTCTCTCGCGCGCGCTCGCTCGCTCTCTTTCTTTCTCTCGCGCGCGCTCGCTCGCTCTCTTTCTTTCTCTCGCGCGCGCTCGCTCTCTTTCTCGGCCAGCGTTTCCTTTAAATTTCCTCATTTTAGAGGCCTAATGTGTATGGGCACCCTTCAAGTGGCAGGTTCTCTATCGAATATCTACAGACAATAAGGGACTTGTCTGATGTTAAAAAAAAAAAAAAAAAGTGAACAAACTTTCTCATTACTCAATACTTTTATTTTTATGAACTAGTAAGTTAATTAATCATAATGACATATGGAAGGTGATACATTACCATTGAGGCCTAGGCTGACAATTTTATGCCTCCATAATTGTGATCAGGAATTGAGATTAATTCCTTTAATAACCACAGTTATTAAAAACTCAGATGTTACCTGCAACTTTCTAAACTTTTTTAATTTAATGTGAGAGTAATAACATCTCCCCTTATTTTACAGGGAACCCACTTTATTCAGCTCTGTTGTCAAAGAAACATTCCCCTTCTTTTCTTGCAGAACATTACAGGTAATATAAACATTCGGTTATCTAAAACCAAAAAGACAAGAGATTTGATTATTTCCTTGTAGCAAGCAGAGAAAGGTGACACGGTGCGGTGCAGCATGCTCATTCTTATGTGGATTTTCATTGCAGTTTTCATCTTATTGAATGCAGTAGTGTGAAATCGCAAAACAACCTCAAGTAACACATGCAGATTTATCATGGATTTGCAACCTTATCCACAATGGAAACTCTCCGCAACATGTGAACATAACCTTTAGACTTTTTGTTTTTTTAAGTACCAAAGATGGCACCATCTGCAGCACTAACCTAGCAGCCAGAAATAGCAGAAACTTGGTGGAAGGACAATCGTATCCATCAGAACTTACTTGTAACCGCCTTAAAATGGATCTGTTATGTCTGTCATGTCTCTGTTATAAACAATAACCATAAATGCCAAGCGACCGGCCTGACCCTGTGTAGGCTTTAGATTGATTTGTTGTGTAGTTTAGTCAGAACCAAATCCTGAGAAGGGTCTGACGTAACTGAGCCGCCTCTTCAAGAGCCTACTTCAAAGGAGTCTATTAGCATGAAGCCGCTCATTGCTGTTTCCAGTGCAGCTGAGACCTATTTTGTTCGGAAATAAGACATTTCGAGGCGTACGCCCAATGGCGCACACAATAGAAGGTTAGGTATTTTGAGTAGAGCTGAATACATATTATATGACCTCTTGGGCAGATTCCTTTTTCTGGGTTGAAAACAAAGAAACGATAGGGAATACTCCTCTTTCACCTTGGTGTCCCTTTCAAATATTGAAAAACAGGCTTTGCTGTGGACTCGACCACACAAAGGGCGTATGGGTATACAGTAGCAAATTGTGCTTTCCATCATGCAAAGTACATTGGAGATTGCACCTTCCATATTGATTCCGATTTTTTTTTTTTTTTTCATTTTATGTCCAAATAATTCTTTGCTCGTCAAAAACATCCCCTTTAGCAGGAAACCTACCCAGAAAGAGGCTTGCTTTTAACAGGAAATAGCCATCAGTTGCATAGAAGATGTAATGCAACGCCCGAACGCTTCAGGGGGGAATAGTTGCGGCTTGTTAGTATCGCTCCGCTCTGGCTCATGGAGTATGGTACTGGGGCACTACACTCCTCTACGACATCCGTATTTCTTCAGAGAATGGAATTTGTAGTAAAAAAAAAAAAAAAAATGGCGAAATAGAACTCGTACATCTGATGGTGCGGGCTTCAATCTTTTCTACACAGACTGGCTGAGGATGTATCATACTGGTTGTACGCAGCTCTGTAGGCAATTGTCTTCGGCTTATCCTGGAGCATTCCTGCACAAAGTCAAATTTCATTGCGAAACCTACATTTTTCTTGGGAATTTAGACTAGACTATTTTGACTTTTTATTTTGTTTTCACTGCTGGCTTTAGTTAATATCCGATGAACAAATTTATTTCAGGATTCATGGTTGGTCGAGAGTATGAAGCAGGAGGAATAGCCAAGGATGGAGCTAAGATGGTGACTGCAGTTGCATGTGCAAGCGTACCAAAAATTACAGTAATTATTGGAGGCTCCTATGGCGCCGGGAACTATGGGATGTGTGGTAGAGCTTACAGGTTAGTGATTGTAGAGGCAACAATTGCATATTGTAAAAAATGACCCAAAAGAGAGATTACAAATCACAATACGGTCTATGGTATATCGTGGGACATTGAATCGTGTCCGATCCGTTAATAAAGTGTAATAACTGACCAAAGAGAACTTGTGTATTCTCAAACCATATCCAACAGCAGTCGTCTAACACTCGTGTTAAAAAGTAGCCGCCTCCTGACATGTAATTATTGATTCAAGCACCTTCAGACTTCCTTGCTATCCCCACAAGATCTCTGACACACTTTCACCATTTGCTGTGCTGACGTACAGCACATCCTATAATTAGAGGTGGCCACTTTCTCTTGTTAGTGCAGCTTTCTTGACCATCACTTCTCTCTTTACTCTCTTTATGGCTGCTGCTTGCGGAGAAGCATGTGACCAGACCGCTCCATCAGCCTCCTCCTATAGAAATGCACCTCATGTGGAAAGCTGCTTTTCATTAAAGTAGGCTGATGGACCGGTCTGGTCACTGCTCCTCCACCAACAGCCATTGCTGGTCAGTCTGTGGGGAAAACTACACTAATAAAAGAAAGCGGCCAACTCCTTTCCCAATTTGAAGACTGACCGTCTTACAGCATTCCTTTGACTTCCACGGGCGTACCTGATATTTCCTTGCAGACTGACAACCCTGTAGCCTAGGGAGTATGAGATAAGTCCTGGTTATTAATGGACATGTCTCCACCTGGATTGATGCTACAGGTGATTCTCAGCAAAGCGAGACAAGACTCTCTGCTAATAGGGTTAAAGTGAGAGATGCAGATGTACGGAAGCTCACACTCCCACCTCCAACTTTAGTCTGTGATATCGTGTGCTTCCTCAGGCTGACGAGCTTATAAATAGGACTTTTCAGATGAATGGTTTTTCTCGTTCTATCTGTCCGGGAGTAAAAAAATCAGTGTAAAAAAATCGGATCCCACATAGAACATCTGTGTGGCATCCGATTTTTATGGATACATTTATCCATATCCAGATGTATGAAAATATCGCTCACAGACGTCACTCGGAATTTTAAAATACAGGCACTCACTTGAAAATCAACAGATTTCCGGTTGAAACTAGGATAAATTTTGCATACTCTCGTCTTTAGCCGGCCTAAAAGAGCGCAGCATATCTCCCGGAGCTGTGATCCAGGCTGAGAATACAGCCTGCAAAAAGCCTTCAGCTAGTGTGAAGACATGAACTATAAAACTAGCCTGCCACTCAGCTCTACCAGTGAATATCAGGGAAAAAAGGCAGAATTGTTGTTTTTGGTAACTTTGCATAAAAAAATAATGGAATAAAAAGCAGTCAAAATGTCACTACCAGAGGTGTAAAATGTCAAGAAATGGGTCACTGTATGATGTTTCCTCCAGTGAAGCATTAATTGTAGTGTATAGTAATATCTCCATGATCCAGAATAAGACTATATTACCCCTTTACATTCCATATCTGCATTTTTACAGTGTTCAATGTAAAAAAAAGAAGAAAATGAAATGTTTCTAGGTAGTACCAGGAGACTATCAGCAATCTGATGTTGATGATACTCCATTTAGTACCCGTGTGCATATCGGTGCCGTCATGTGAATGTTATTTGTGCATCTGACCGTCTTTATTAGGGCTTTGTTGCACTAGGTGCAGTACCACCCATTGAATATTCCGTCTGAGCGCCCAGGAAAGAGTCCAGTGTCTGCAGTATGGGGATTTGTTGATTGGCTGAGAGAAATCTCATCAGCTGACCTCCACTTTCCATATTATACTTTATGAAGATAACATGTTTTATTTTTTTTTTGTCTTATTTCAGTCCAAGGTTCCTTTATATGTGGCCCAATGCTCGGATATCGGTAATGGGAGGGGAACAAGCTGCTACTGTATTAGCCACAATCGCTAAAGACCAGAAAGCAAGAGAGGGGAAATCGGTAAGAAGCTTAATGTATTTAATGGATGTGAATTAATATTTCACTCTTCTACAGAATAATGTGATTGTTTCTGAACTGCTAAGAATTTGTCAAAAGAGGAAATCTCAAGGACTCCTTTATCATAGTAAAAGAAATCTGTGGATATTATCTGCGCTGCTGAATGGGACATTAATCCAGACGTCATGAACTGAAGGATGGTGGTTTATTCTACGTGTTTCGAAGTATAGAATACTTATCAAGTATCAATACATGTGGTAATTTCATGATGAAGTAGTTATTATATACTTCGAAACTCACAGAATAAACCACCATCCTTCAGTTCATGACGTCTGGATTAATGTCTTATTCAGCAGCGCAGATAATATCCACAGATTTCTTTTACTCTGGTTCTTATACCGTCAGTTGCTGACCCATGGATCTGCTGCAACGATACATTTCCCGCTTGGTCAAAGGATTAATCAGGTCACTATAATCTGAGCACATACTATTAATAGCCATCAGATAAGACCCTCTTTGCGCTGATTTCTCCCACAGTTTCATCGAAGGGCTCATTTGTTTGTTTGTTTTTTTTTATTTAGGGGTGAACTTACTTCCTTAACTTCCCATGTTGAATATATCCGTCATAAGTGGGGCGCTATATCCAACTCCGTGACTGACGTATCTGTCAGGGTGATCTCGTGTACTCCCCACTGTACTCACAGCTGAGTGCCGATTGTAATGCCAGAGTCAGTCAACAGCTCATGGCTCTGGAGGGGCATCCGATGACGGCAGTGTAACCCTTCAAATACTGCGTTCACTAACGATCGTGGCGCTTCCAGTGTTTGATAGTGGATGCTCCCTCCCGCCATCTGCCTTTGTCCCCTGTGATACAATCACCATGGCTGCTGAGGGTCTAACAGTGACCCTCAAATCTGTCATTGAGTTCTGCTAGAGATGTGGCATAGTAACTAGCCTGAAAGGCTATAATGCTTTAGAATACAGCACCATGTTTACCAAAGCGTTATGCAATCACTCTTACGATAAGGTTCGAGAACCTTAGTGGGACAAAATTTTAAGTTAAAATACATTTCAGTAAAGTATCATGTATGCCACACCCACAAAAAATATAAAAATATTTGGTACCGCTGCTGTAGTCACAACTCAAAAGTTTAATTATTTAATATATTAAACAATGCATTACATATAATAAAATGTAAATGTTAGTAAATTATACAGTTAGATCCAGAAATGTTTGGACTGACCAAATCTCTGTGATCTCTTCATACCACTATTTTTAATCTAATATATACTTACCTTGTAATGTCATGACATCTGTCCCGTCCAGATGTGTCCGGATCCCAGAATTCCAAGCGGCGGAAGTTCACCGACCGCCACATTGGGACACCCAAGTGATGGGTGTCTCAGTATGGAAACTGCTTGTTGTACCGGGCTCTTGTGTGGTACCACCAGGGGAACACTGTCGCAACACACACACACTGTACACGCCGTACGCACCACACCCACACACTGTATATTTCGTACACACCACACACACGCTGTACACACCACACACCACACCATATGCCGTATGCACCACACACACTGTATACTCCGTACGCAGCCTCTTGCGCGATACTACCAGCGGAACACCGTCGCGAACACGCCGCTGCCGGGATCAGCCGAATGATTCACTGACCGCCGCCATCTTTGTACAGGAGGAGCACATGCACAGTTTTAATGTGACCGCCGCTATCCGTCTGCACAAAATTAGTGGCGGTCTGATTTACTGCACCTGCGCAAATTCCACGCAGGCGCAGTGAATCATTCGGCTGATCCCGGCGGCAGATGCGCGACGTGTCTACAGGCAGAGGAAGAGCACATGGGGTACACAGGTCAAAGAAGAGATGACATGAGAGGAGAAGACAGCAGATGGGGGACAGAGAAAGCTCACAGGGGGTGACAGCTCAAACGGGACAGCACATGAGGGGAGAACACAGGAAGGAGAGAGACAGCAGACAAGGGGGATAGCACATGGGGTAGACAGGTCAAAGTGAGCACAGACGGGAGAAGTCAGCATATGGGGAAAGAGCGAGTGGATAGGTGGGTGAGCACATGGGGGGAGAGATTGTCAATGCTGCAAAGCCTGCCCTCATCGTGACATTACCACCCTCCTGATGCTATCTCATCGGGCCTCCATCTAGTTTAATATAAAACAACTGAGATGTAATTGAAGTGTAGATTTTCAGGCTTAATCAAAGGGGTTGAACAAAAATATCCTATTAGAAACGTTTAGGAATTACAACCATCTTTATACAAAGCCTTCTGATTTCAGGAGCTCAAAAGTAATTGTACAAATTCACTTTAAAATAAATAAAATGTTCATTTCTAATACTTTGTAGAGAATCCTTTGCAGGCAATGGCTGCCTGAAGTCTGGAAGCCATGGATGTTGACAAATGCTTGGTTTCCTCCTTTGTGGTGTTTTGCTCCAGACCGTTTACCTGCTTAATTGATGATGGATTAGAGAGGAGCAGCCCATTTAAGAATTTTTTAGATAATTGTCCAATTACTTTTGGTCCCTTTTATAAAAGGAGGTAGCTACATATTAAAAAGCTTTAAATCCTAAACCTTTGCTCCAATTAGGATGTGAATACCTTGAAATTAAAACTGCGAGACTGCACTTTTAGCCCATATTGTTTATATAACTGTATCTTGAATATGTTTTGGTAAACAGCTAAAATACCCAAACTTGTCACTGTCAAATATTTCTGGTCCTATCTGTATGTTCTCTAAACTGGACCTTTAAAACATGTTTTAATTGTGCATTTGTGAAAAAGGAAACCTAATTGTATGTATGTTTTTCTCTGCACTCATACCAAACCATAGGATAATGTGATATTAACTTGAGATTTTTACAGCACGGTAAACTGCACAACTGGAAAGAATTGCTGTGTTTTGCATAACATCACCCCAAAAATTGCTAACTGAAGTATAAAGGCTGATGAATAAAGTATAAGTATCGGCCCATAGTGGATTGGGGACAATGTCTGAATACCAGTATGATGAGGATGCTGCAGATGATCATTATTAGGGTGTGCACTCTGTAAAGCTGACCTCAACATCCTCCCTTCTCTTCATCTTGTAGCTGCTACATGACTGAATTTTTAGGAACAATTTCAATCTTAATGCAGTATAAAGATGGCAAAAACTCAGGATACGCTAGAGAATTGGTTTTAGTAACTGGCAAGGGCCACATAGCGCTATGTACAGTTGGGGAAATAAGTATTTGATCCCTTGCTGATTTTGTAAATTTGCCCACTGAAAAAGACATGAACAGTCTATAATTTTAACCCCTTCACCCCCAAGGGTGGTTTGCACGTTCATGACCGGGCCAATTTTTACAATTCTGACCACTGTACCTTTATGAGGTCATAACTCTGGAACGCTTCCATGGATCCCGGTGATTCTGACATCGTTTTCTCGTGACATATTGTACTTCATGTTAGTGGTAAAATTTCATTCAAATAACTTGCGTTTATTTGTGATAAAAACGGAAATTTGGCGAAAAATTTTGAAAATTTCGCAATTTTCCAACTTTGAATTTTTATGCCCTTAAATCACAGAGATACGGCACACAAAAAACTTGATAACTAACATTTCCCACATGTTTACTTTACATCAGCACAATTTTGGAACCAAAATTTTTTTTTTTGTTAGGAAGTTATAAGGGTTAAAAGTTGACCAGCGATTTCTCATTTTTACAACACCATTTTATTTTTAGGACCACATCACATTTGAAGCCACTTTGAGGGGTCTATATGATAGAAAATACCCAAAAGTGACACCATTCTAAAAACTGCACCCCTTAAGGTGCTCAAAACCACATTCAAGAAGTTTATTAACCCTTTAGGTGCGTCACAGGAATTTTTTTGAATATTTAAAAAAAAATGAACATTTAACTTTTTTTCATAAAAAAAAATACTTCAGGTTCAATTTTTTTTATTTTACCAAGGGTAACAGGAGAAATTGGACTGCAAAAGTTATTGTGCAATTTGTCCTGAGTACGCAGATACCTGATATGTGGGGGGGAACCACTGTTTCGGTGCATGGCAGAGCTCAGAATGGAAGGAGCGCCGTTTGACTTTTTCAATGCAAAATTGGCTGGAATTCAGATTGGACGCCATGTCACGTTTGGAGAGTCCCTGATGTACCTAAACAGTGGAAACCCCCTATAAGTGACCCCATTTTGGAAACTAGACCCCCCAAGGAACTTATCTAGATATGTGGTGAGAACTTTGAACCCACAAGGGCTTTACAGAAGTTTATAACGTACAGCGGTACAATTAAAAAATCATATTTTTTCCACAAAAATGATCTTTTCACCCCAATTTTTATTTTCCCAAGGGTAACAGGACCCTAAAAGTTATTGTGCAATTTGTCCTGAGTACGCCGATACCCCACATGTGGGGGAAAACCACTATTTGGGCGCATGGCAGAGCTTGGAAGGGAAGCGGCGCCATTTGACTTTTTGGCTGGAATTGAGATCGGACACCATGTCGCGTTTGGAAAACCCCTGATGTACCAAAACAGTGGAAACCCCCCACAAATGACAGCATTTTGGAAACTAGACCCCCTAAGGAACTTATCTAGATGTGTGGTGAGAACTTCGAACCCCCATGGGCTTCACAGAAGTTTATAACATAAAGCCATACAATTAAAAAATCATATTTTTTCCACAAAAATGATCTTTTCACCCTCAATTCTTATTTTTCCAAGGGTAACAGGACCCTAAAAGTTATTGTGCAATTTGTCCTGAGTACGCTGATACCCCACATGTGGGGGTAAACCACTATTTGGGCGCATGGCAGAGCTTGGAAGGGAAGCGGCGCCATTTGACTTTTTGGCTGGAATTGAGATCGGACACCATGTCGCGTTTGGAAAACCCCTGATGTACCAAAACAGTGGAAACCCCCCACAAATGACACCATTTTGGAAACTAGACCCCCTACGGAACTTATCTAGATGTGTGGTGAGCACTTTGACCCCCCCAGTGCTTCACAGAAGTTTATAATGCCCGGGCGTGAAAATAAAAAATTCGTATTTTTTCCACAAACATGATCTTTTAGTCACCATTTTTTTTATTTTCCCAAGGGTACCAGGAGAAATTGGACCCCAAAAGTTGTTGTCCAATTTGTCCTGAGTATGCTGATACCCCATATGTGGGAGAAAACTCCTGTATGGGCACACGTCTGGGCTCGGAAGGGAAGTAGTGACGTTTTGGAATGCAGACTTTGATGGAATGGTCTGCGGGTGTCATGTTGCCTTTGGAGAGCCCCTAATGTACCTAAACAGTGGAAACCCCCCACAAATGACCCCATTTTGAAAACTAGACCCACTAAGGAACTTATCTAGATGTGAGGTGAGCACTTTGAACCCCCAAGAGCTTCACAGAAGTTTATAATGCCAGGGCATGAAAATAAAAAAATCGTATTTTTTCCAGAAACATGATCAATTGGTCCCCAATTTTTTCATTTTCCCAAGGGTAACAGGAGAAATTGGACCCCCAAAAGTTGTTGTCCAATTTGCCCTGAGTACGCTGACACCCCATATGTGGGAGAAAACTACTGTATGGACACACGTCGGGGCACGGAAGGGAAGCAGTGACGTTTTGGAATGCAGACTTTGATGGAATGGTCTGCGGGTGTCATGTGCGTTTGGAGAGCCCCTGATGTACCTAAACTATTGAAACTCCCCACAAGTGACCCCATTCTGGACACTAGACCCCCCACGGAACTTATCTAGATGTGTGGTGAGCACTTTGAACCCCCAAGTGCTTCACAGAAGTTTATAACACTCGGACGTGAAAATAAAAAAATCATTTTTTTCCACAAAAATGATATTTTTGCCCCCAATTTTTTATTTTCCCAAGGGTAACAGGAGAAATTGGACCCCAAAAATTGTTTTGCAATTTGTCCTGAGTAGGTTGATACCCTACATGTGGGGTAAAACACTGTTTGGGCGCATGGCAGAGCTTGGAAGGGAAGGAGCAACATTTGACTTTTTCAACTCAGAATTGGCTGGAATTGAGATCAGACGCCATGTTGCATTTGGAGAGCCCCTGATGTGCCCAAACAGTGGAAACCCCCCAATTATAACTCCAACCCTAACCCCAACACACCCCTAACCCTAATCTTAGCCCTAGCCCTAACCCTAACCCTAGCCCTAGCCCTAACCCTAGCCCTAACCCTAACGGGAAAATGGAGATAAATACTTTTTTTTTTAATTTTATTATTTTTCCCTAACTAAGGGGGTGATGACGGGGGGTTTGATTTACTATTTATGGCGGTTTTTATATTTGGCAGCTGTCGCACGCTAAAAGACGCTTTTTATTGTAAAAATAGTTTTTGCATCACCACATATTGAGAGCTATAATTTTTCCGTATTTTGACCCACCGAGTCATGTGAGGTCTTATTTTTTGCGGGACGAGTTGACATTTTTATTGGTACCATTTTCGGGCACGTGACATTTTTTGATCGCTTTTTATTCCTATTTTTGGGACACAGAATCAACAAAAACCAGCGTTTCATGAATTTCTTTTGGGGGGGGTGCGTTTACACCGTTCCGCGTGCGGTAAAATTGATAAAGCGGTTTTATTCTTCGGGTCAGTACGGTTACAGCGATACCTCATTTATGTCATTTTTTTATGTTTTTGTCTGTTTTATGCAATGAAAACTATTTTATATAAAAAATAATTATTTTTGCATCGCTTTATTCTGTGAGCTATAACTTTTTTATTTTTTCGCTGATGATGCTGTGTGGCGGCTCGTTTTTTGCGGGACAAGATGACGTTTTCAGCGGTACCATGGATATTTATATGCGTCTTTTTGATCGCGCGTTATTACACTTTTTGTTTGGCGGTATGATAATAAATTATTTTTTGCTTCGTTTTTTATTTTTTAAGGGGTTCGCTAGAGGGGTTAACTAATGGGACAGTTTTATAGGGCGGGTCATTACGGACGCGGCGATACCTAATATGTGTACTTTTATTGTTTTTTTTTTTTATTATTTCCAAAAAATGGATTTATTGGGGGAATATTTTTTTTTTTTTTTTTTCTAATTTATTTGGCGATTTTTTTATTTTTTTTTTTTATTTTTTTTTTTATTATTTTAACACTTTTTTTTATTTTTTTTTTTACTTTATTAAATAGTCCCAGGTGGGACATCACTGTCCTGTGACAGATCGCTGATCTGTCACATCACAGATCACTGTGACAGATCAGCGATCTGACACAGGCACTGCAGAAGGCTTCCTCATGCCTGCGCTTTGCAGGCACTGAGGAAGCCAGCTTCCTCAGGCCCCCGAAGGCCCCCGTCGCCATCTTGGATCCGGGGGCCTGGAGGAAAGGAGTCCCCCGCAGCAGCGCTGCACATTGCGCTGCCGTGGGGGGCTCAGGGAAGCACGGAGGGAGCCCCCTCCCTGCCGATGCTTCCCTTTAACCCCCGGTACACCGCGATCATGTTTGATCGCGGTGTGCAAGGGGTTAACGTGTCGGGGGCGGTCCGTGACCGCCCCTGACACATTGTGCCGGGTGTCAGCTGTGATAATCAGCTGACACCCGGCCGCGATCAGCGGCGCTCACCACGTGGGCGCCGCTGATCGCGCTAGACGTACTATCCCGTCCATGGGCATAGGGGCCCGGGTCCCATGGACGGGATAGTACGTCTCATGTCAGGAAGGGGTTAAAGGTTAATTTTAACATTGAGAGATAGAATATCACAAATAAAATCCATAAAATTACATTTTATAAATTATATACATTTATTAGCATTTGCAGCGTGAAATAAGTATTTGATCCCCTACCAACCATTACCTGCATTAAAGACAGATGTCTTACATAGTCACCTTTATAAAAGACTCCTGTCCACAGACTCCATTAATCAGTCAGACTCTAACCTCTACAACATGGGCAAGACCAAAGAGCTTCATAACGATGTCATGGATAAGTTCATATACCTGCACAAAGCTGGAATGGTCTACAAAACCATAAGTGAGACACTGGGTGAGAAGGAGACAACTGTTGGTGCAATAGGAAGAAAATGCAAGAAATTAAAAATGACTGTCAATCGACATCGATCTGGGGCACCATGCAAAATCTCACCTCGTAGGGTATCCTTGATCATGAGGAATGTGAGAGCAGCCTAAAACTGCACGGGGGGAACTTGTTAATGATCTCAAGATAGTTGGGACCACAGTCACCAAGAAAACCATTGGTAACACATTACGCCGTAAAGGTTTAAAATCCTGCAGTGCCCGCAAGGTCCCGCTGCTCAAGAAGGCACATGTGCAGTCCCAATGAACACCTGGATGATTCTGTGAGTGATTGGGAGAAGGTGCTGTGGTCAGATGAGACAAAAATTGAGCTCTTTGGCATTAACTCAATTTGTCGTGTTTGAAATTAGAGAAATGCTGCCTATGACCCAAAGAACCCTGTCCCCACTGTCAAGCATGGAGGTGGAAACATTATGTTTTGGGGGTGTTTCTCTGATAAGGGCACAGGACTACTTCACCGCATCAATGGGAGAATACATGCAAGTACAGTAATCTTAAACAATACAAGTCACGACTGGTACAGGATGAGAGAGGACCCTGCCCGCGAGGGCTCACAATCTACAACGGGATGGGTGAGGATACAGTAGGCGAGGGCAGAGCTGGTCGTGCAGCGGTTTGGTGGATCGGTGGTTACTGCAAGTTGTATTCATTATGTAAACTAGAAGGCAGGTCACTGAGGGATCAGTGGCCTGTCAGCAGGCTGCATTATGCATCCGTGATCAGAGCACCACATGAAGACCCCCCCACAGGCCGTCCCCGAGCACAAGCATGTCATTTAACTCAAAACTGAAAATAAAGATTAAACAACAACCACAAGACGGATTTCATCAAACAAGGTATAATTTTAATCAGTATAACGGCACCGACCTAACACTGTAGGTTACTTTGCACAATCCTGCTGATGGGATCCCTTTAACAAGTGTTAATAATACACAGTATCGTTAACTGACTAATTGCGCATGTACAGTAACAATATTAGTCGTATTGGTTTCTGAGCTACCTGTGTAATTAAAAAAAAAATGTAAATTGAGACTGTTAGTCTATGTACCCACGTTGCAGAGATGCTGCGGAAATTTCAGCAACTCCCGCCATGGGAAAAAACGCATGCGAATTCACATGCGTTTTTCGCGTGCGGAATTCAAGCGCATTCCAAACGAGTTGAAGCTTCACTTGGAATGTGATTGACAGGTTGGTCACACTCGTCAAACATAGTGTTTGACGAGTGTGACCAACTGTTTACTATTGAGGCCGCCTATGGGCGTCAATAGTAAAAGATAGAATGTAAAAAAAAAAAAAAAAAAAATCCTGATATTCTCACCTTCTGGCGTCCCGCGCAGCGTTCCCGATAATCGTGATGCTCCCGTTCCCATCGACGCCTTGCGAGACCTCTGATGACGTAGCGGTCTCGCGCAAGGCATTACTGGGAAAAGGAGTTGGTGGGAGCATCGGTAAGGCTGCGCGGGACGCCGGAAGGTGAGTATAAGCCGTTTTTTTTTTTTTTTTTTTTTTTACAGTGATATGGTACCCAGGGCATGAAGGAGAGTCTCCTCTTCTCCAGACCCTGGGTACCCATCCGCATATCCACATGCGGAAAGTAAGCGGATCAATGCATTCCTATGGGTGCGGAATTGCCGCGATTCCGCAAAAAGAATAAGCATGCTGCGTTTTTTTCCACCTCGGAAAAAAACACAGCATGTGCAGGAATGCATGGGGTGCGTTCTGTATGTGTTTTCGCAGCGAAAAATGCATACAATCTGCAACGTGGGTAAACAGCCTTAGTTGGAAAATGATTGCGAAGCCTCCAAATGTCAAACAAGAATAAGAAAAAATCACTTAACCTCTTCCCGACCGCCCACAGTAGATAAACGTTGGCGCTTGCTGGGCTTTGTGCAGCGCCGACGTTTATCTACTGTCGGCGGTTTTGTGCCCCCCGGGACCCCCTCATACCTTATAACGCGGGGATCCCGGTGCACAATGCATGCTGGGACCCCCGACGTCATCGAGACCTGATTGGTTCAGGTCCTGATGACGTCGCGTCACAGCAGCCAATGAGAGAGCTCGCTGGGAAAGCTGCTTGTTTCCCGGCGATCTCCCTCATTATAACGCGGCTTCTCTGATCTAACACTGACAGATGATCAGAGGTGAAGCAGCATTACTGTGTGACTAGATCGCTGCCTGGCACAGCTGATCGCTGCCTGGCACAGCTGTGTCAGGCAGAGATCTTGTCACACAGTAACGCTGCTTCTCCTCTGATCATCTGTCAGTGTGAGATCAGAGGAGAAGTGGCATTACTATGTGCCGGGCAGCGATCTTGTCACATAGTAACGCTGCTTCTCCTCTGATCATCTGCCAGTGTGAGATCAGAGGAGAAGTGGCGTTACTATGAGTCAAAAATACAAAAAATAAAAAACACAAAAATAAAAAAAAAAGTAAAGGAAAAAAAAAGCAGGTAGGCAGGCTAGGGCTATGTCTAGGGTTAGGGCTATGTCTAGGGTTAGGGCTATGTCTAGGGTTAGGGCTATGTCTAGGGTTAGGGCTATGTCTAGGGTTAGGGCTATGTCTAGGGTTAGGGCTATGTCTAGGGTTAGGGCTGTGTCTAGGGTTAGGGCTGTGTCTAGGGTTAGGGCTGTGTCTAGGGTTAGGGCTGTGTCTAGGGTTAGGGCTGTGTCTAGGGTTAGGGCTGTGTCTAGGGTTAGGGCTGTGTCTAGGGTTAGGGCTGTGTCTAGGGTTAGGGCTGTGTCTAGGGTTAGGGCTGTGTCTAGGGTTAGGGCTGTGTCTAGGGTTAGGGCTGTGTCTAGGGTTAGGGCTGTGTCTAGGGTTAGGGCTGTGTCTAGGGTTAGGGCTGTGTCTAGGGTTAGGGCTGTGTCTAGGGTTAGGGCTGTGTCTAGGGTTAGGGCTGTGTCTAGGGTTAGGGCTGTGTCTAGGGTTAGGGCTGTGTCTAGGGTTAGGGCTGTGTCTAGGGTTAGGGCTGTGTCTAGGGTTAGGGCTGTGTCTAGGGTTAGGGCTGTGTCTAGGGTTAGGGCTGTGTCTAGGGTTAGGGCTGTGTCTAGGGTTAGGGCTGTGTCTAGGGTTAGGGCTGTGTCTAGGGTTAGGGCTGTGTCTAGGGTTAGGGCTGTGTCTAGGGTTAGGGCTGTGTCTAGGGTTAGGGCTGTGTCTAGGGTTAGGGCTGTGTCTAGGGTTAGGGCTGTGTCTAGGGTTAGGGCTGTGTCTAGGGTTAGGGCTGTGTCTAGGGTTAGGGCTGTGTCTAGGGTTAGGGCTGTGTCTAGGGTTAGGGCTGTGTCTAGGGTTAGGGCTGTGTCTAGGGTTAGGGCTGTGTCTAGGGTTAGGGCTGTGTCTAGGGTTAGGGCTGTGTCTAGGGTTAGGGCTGTGTCTAGGGTTAGGGCTGTGTCTAGGGTTAGGGCTGTGTCTAGGGTTAGGGCTGTGTCTAGGGTTAGGGCTGTGTCTAGGGTTAGGGCTGTGTCTAGGGTTAGGGCTGTGTCTAGGGTTAGGGCTGTGTCTAGGGTTAGGGCTGTGTCTAGGGTTAGGGCTGTGTCTAGGGTTAGGGCTGTGTCTAGGGTTAGGGCTGTGTCTAGGGTTAGGGCTGTGTCTAGGGTTAGGGCTGTGTCTAGGGTTAGGGCTGTGTCTAGGGTTAGGGCTGTGTCTAGGGTTAGGGCTGTGTCTAGGGTTAGGGCTGTGTCTAGGGTTAGGGCTGTGTCTAGGGTTAGGGCTGTGTCTAGGGTTAGGGCTGTGTCTAGGGTTAGGGCTGTGTCTAGGGTTAGGGCTGTGTCTAGGGTTAGGGCTGTGTCTAGGGTTAGGGCTGTGTCTAGGGTTAGGGCTGTGTCTAGGGTTAGGGCTGTGTCTAGGGTTAGGGCTGTGTCTAGGGTTAGGGCTGTGTCTAGGGTTAGGGCTGTGTCTAGGGTTAGGGCTGTGTCTAGGGTTAGGGCTGTGTCTAGGGTTAGGGCTGTGTCTAGGGTTAGGGCTGTGTCTAGGGTTAGGGCTGTGTCTAGGGTTAGGGCTGTGTCTAGGGTTAGGGCTGTGTCTAGGGTTAGGGCTGGAATTCGAATTGGGGGTTTCCACTGTTTAGGTACATCAGGGGCTCTGTAAATGCAATATGATGCCCGCAGACCATTCCATCAAAGTCTGCATTCCAGAACGTCACTACTTCCCTTCCGAGCCCCACCGTGTGCCCAAACAGTGGTCCCCCCCACATGTGGGGTACCAGCGTACTCAGAACAAATTGGACAACAACTCTTAGGGTCCAATTTCTCCTGTTACCCTTGTGAAAATAAAAATTGGGAGCTAAAAGATCATTTTTGTGGAAAAAAAATGATTTTTTTATTTTCACGGTTCTACATTATAAACTTTAGTGAAACACTTGGGGGTTCAAAGTGCTCACCACACATCTAGATAAGTTCCTTGGGGGGGTCTAGTTTCCAAAAAGGGGTCACTTGTGGAGGATTTCCACTGTTTAGGCACATCAGGGGCTCTGCAAACGCGACATGACACCCGCAGACCATTCTATCAAAGTCTGCATTCCAAAACGTCACTACTTCCCTTCCGATCCCCACCGTGTGCCCAAACAGTAGTTTTCTTCCCAATATGGGGTACCAGTGTACTCAGGACAAATTGGACAACAACTTTTGGGGTCCAATTTCTCCTGTTACCCTTGTGAAAATACAAAATTGGGGGCTAAAAGATCATGTTTGTGGAACAAAAATGATTTTTTATTTTCATGGCTCTACGTTATAAACTTCTGTGAAGCACTTGGGGGTTCAAAGTGCTCACGACACATCTAGATAAGTTCTTTAAGGGGTCTAGTTTCCAAAATGGGGTCACTTGTGGGGGTTTCCACTGTTTAGGCACATTAGGGGCTCTCCAAATGCGACATGGCGTCCTATCTCAATTCCAGCCAATTCTGCATTGAAAAAGTCAAACGGCACTCCTTCCTTTCTGAGCTCTGCCGTGTGCTCAAACAGTGGTTTAGCCCCACATACGGGGTATCAGCGTATTTGGGAGAAATTGCACAAAAAATTTTGTGGTTCATTTTCTGTTTTTACACTTGTGAAAATAAAAAAAATGGTTCTGAAGTAAAATGTTTGTGAAAAAAAGTTTAAATGAAAAAATTTTAAATGAAAAAATTGAAAAAAGTTTAAATGAAAAAATGTTTATTTTTTCCTTCCACATTCCATTCATTCATGTGTAGCACCTGAAGGGTTAATAAACTTCTTGAATGTGGTTTTGAGTACATTGAGAGGTGCAGTTTTTAGAATGGTGTCACTTTTGGGTATTTTCTGTCATATTGACCCCCCAAACTCACTTCAAATGTGAGGTGGTCCCTAAAAAAAATGGTGTTGTAAATTTTGTTGTAAAAATGAGAAATCGCTGGTCAACTTTTAACCCTTATAACTTCCAAAAAAAAAAAAAATTATGTTTCCAAAATTGTGCAGATGTAAAGTAGACATGTGGGAAATGTTATTTATTAACTATTTTGTGCGATATCACTCTCTGATTTAAGGGCATAAAAATTAAAAGTTTGAAAATTGCAAAATTTTCAAAATTTTTGCCAAATTTCGATTTTTTTTTTTTTTAACATATCAGCGCAGTTCATATCTAAGAAATTTTACCACTATCCTGAAGTACAATATGTCATGAGAAAACAATGTCAGAATCAGCAGGATCCGTTGAAGCGTTCTAGAGTTATGGCCTCATAAAGTGACACTGGTCAGAATTGAAAAAATTGGCCTGGTCACGAAGGCAAAAACAGGCTCAGGCGCGAAAGGGTTAAGAAGGATTAGATGATGATGAATAATTCAAACAAAACAAGTCTGTAGGGTCTGATTACATGGACTCACCAGCAGCACTTGACCACCGCCAATTGGTAAACATTTGCAGATCGACGGTCGTTTAATAGCCTTTTTACACAGCCAGACCGCTGTAAATAATGCGCACTGAGCAGTATGTAATTTATCACTCGGTGAGTATAGACTGCCATTTTTCTCGACATTAAAGGCCCTTTTACATTTAGCGATGCACCAGCGATCCCGACAACAATACGACCCGGTCAGGATCGCTGGTGCATCGCTAAATGATTACTAGTGAGCTGCCACACAGGCAGATCTCACAGCGATGCAGCAGCGACGCAGCGGACGATACTTACCTGTCAGACGCGGCGATCCTGACGTCCTACCACCCGCAACCACACGTTGCTCGTTGGCGCCACAGGAAGCCCAGCAGGAAGCGCCCGACGAGAAATGGAGCCGGCCGATCTCGCGCGATCAGCGACAGAAAGCGGGGGAGCGATCGGAGGTAAGTATCACACATAGCGATATCGCTAGCAATATCGCTATAATGTCACAAAATCGGTGACGTTATAGCGATATTGCTAGCGATATCGCTATGTGTAAAACCCCCTTAAGACCTTAAGAGACCTGATTACACATTGGGTGATTGGCAGCTTGTTTCCACTGATAGATTATTGTGAAATGCGCAGTCTGAAAAACACATGTTCATAGTAATCTTTCCGTGTAAATGCAACTTTACATAAGTTTCAGAATTGTAGAAAGCTGTAGTGTACATAAAACACTGGTGTATTCCAAGGCGGCACATGTAGTACATGAACGTAGCAGTACTATACACTTAGCACAGGTGGTAAACATACTATATTCCTTTTTACATGTACTGTGTGTGGTACAGGTAAAACTTGGTAGAATGCCCTAAGTACAGATACAGTGCACTATATTACAATTATATATACACATGTAAAATGCAGTAAATTACATGAACAGATAGAAAACAGTACATGTAGCACATATTGAGAATACAATGCAGACAGGTGAAGAGCAGTACATTATGTGCAGCACAGGAAGAGAGAAGTTTAGGTCGTTACAGAGCAGTAAATTACAGATAGTACAAGTGCTTTAGAGCAATATATTATATACGCAACAATGAAATTGCAACACTAAGAAGGAAAGTTGGGGAATTATGGAAATGACAGAATGGATAGACAGGTTAATGTTATGCAAATGATGAAAAAACTGAAACCAGCATTTTAAAAACATCTTGATTTATTTAATATCAATTAAGTGCGACACACATGCCTTGGCATGCTATGAATGAGGTTAGTAATGATTCATGAATGTTCTGGCACTCTGAACACTTGGGCCCGCACATCATCAAAATCCGCTGCTGACGGCCCCCTTTACAATTGCCAACTAATAACATCCCAGGAGCCATTTTTCAAAACAACGCCAGGTCACATGTTTCTCATGCTACTATGAGTAGCATGTGTTGCTTAAGAAAGCTACTAGGGCCTGCAGGAATGTAATGTGTGTGCTTGTTTTGAGATCAAGTCTGAGGTGCTACAGGCCATGGTAACACGTTTAGGCCAATCAGGCTACCAGTAGCATCAGCAACGTGCAGCCTGGTGTTGTCATTGAAAAATGGCATGACAATTATGGAACATCAGATCCACTATCACTACATTGAATACAGCACTAGAACCACCATCAGCACATGAATGCATCACCATAGTCAGACAGCATATGAATACAGCACCTGTAGTCTATAAATGCATCATTCCATCAATGCAGCACCATAACCACCATCAGTTCATGAATACAGCATCAGACCCACAATCAATGCAGGAATACAGCACCTGAATCACCATCAATACAGGAATTCAGCACCGATACCACGATCAGTACATAAATGGGGCACCAGCACTGCCATCAGTACATGAATGCAGCACCATAGTCACAGACAGCATATGAATACAGCACCTGTAGTCTATAAATGCATCATTCCAACAATGCAGCACCATAACCACCATCAGTTCATGAATACAGCATCAGACCCACAATCAGCACAGGAATACAACACCGATACCACTATCAGTACATAAATGGGGCACCAGAACCGCCATCAGTGCATAAACTTTTGGCCACAGAAAACATTAAAGTTCAGTGTGCAGGGAAACAAAGAGCCCTGTAAAAGCCAAACGGTGCAACATTTGTAAGGAAACGCAATTGCAAAAATTATTTTTAACCCCAAATTACAGCCCCTTCTAATGCTATTGCTGTGCTCATCTGGATACATTAGAGGTAACCTTAAACTCTTGAAGATAAGATCATGCAGAAGTTCTCCTTTGATATAAATATTTTCCAGCATGTGAACATTGCCATTATTGTCTTATCTATATCTGAAATTCTTGTCACCTTATTAAAATTTATCATCAAATCTCACCCTGGTTAGTCAATCTGTGGCAGTAATGTCATTGTGTGCACGAATTTAATTATTTAAGGTGATAAATAATGTACAAATGTCTCCATGGTTGATTGATATGATAATTGTAATTGATGCTATACAGAACACAACCGCGGGGCAAGCTTCTTTATTTTTTTTTTTTTCTTGATTATGAAAGCTCTTCACTTAAAGCAGATCTGTCACCAGAATACAAGCGGTGTACATTACTAAGGGATCTTTTAGTCTTGTTACAATTGGAGTACTTACTTCGTAGACCCATACCAGAATTACTTTGTAATTCTGTTATAAAAAAAAAAATTATAAATTTAACACCTTAACAGCATGGTCGAATTTTTTTTTTTTTTGCATTTTTATTTTTTCTTCCTTTTTCCAAGAGGCATACATTTTTCATTTTTCCATCCAAATAGCTGAAAGAGGGCTTGTTTTTCACAGGAAAAATTGTAGTTTTAAATGACAATACATTTTACCACGTAATTTATTAAAATATGGGAAAAATTCCAAGAGCAGTGAATGTGGAATAAAAGCAATTTGACCACATTTATTGTGTTTTTACGACGCTAACTGTGCTGTAAAAATGACCTGGCTAAGCACATTTTAGGCAATACCAAATTTTTATCTTTTTAATTTATGGAATAAAAATTAAAACCGCATTTGCGTCACAATTTCATGATGCCAGTAAAGCTGTGTGGGCCTTGTATTATGCACTGTGAATTCTAGTTTTTTTTATTGGTACCATTGTACATACAATGATCTGATATTTTTGGGATGAGGTGCAGTGATCGAAAAGCAACAATTTTTCTGATTTTTCACTTTTATTTATGGCATTTACTTTCAGGATGAACAATTTTTTATATTTTGATTGATAGGATTTATATTTGCTCGGCCGTGCCGAATATGCCATTAGCTTTTTCTTTTCTTTTTTTTTTATTTTTTATATATGTATTTTAAAAAAGCGTTTCACCGTGTTTCTTAAGGTACCATTACACATGGTGATGCTCCAGCGATCCCGACAACGATACGACCTGGTAAGGATCGCTAAATGGTCGCTAGTACGCTGTCAAACAGGCAGATCTACTCACCGACGCAGAAATGATATGGCGATCCGTGTAACGACCTCGGCGGTTGTTGGGACCTTGTCACACAGCAGCTTTTCTGACGACTCCCGTCTGCGTCCCTGAGTTCTGCATCGCCAACGAGGTCGCTCGTCGGCGTCAAACACAGCGATGCGCGCTGGCCAGCGGGACACCAGTTATCAAAAAATGGCCCAGGACATTTGAGCACAATCAGTGAGATCGCAGCGGGGGGCCGGTTGCCGCTATCTGTCACACGTAGCGAGATCACTGGCGCGGTCGCTGTTGCGTCACAAAATCTGTGAAGTTTCTGCGATCTTGCTATGTGAAACGGGGCCTTTAGTTACCTTATGGACCTTGAATCTGTTTGATTGCTTATACTATACACTGCAATACTGAGGTTGGGTTTCATACAAGTACTAGATGGCGTAGACGTTGACCATCAAACCCCATGCTGCCATGGCTGCTTTTTGCCACCACGTGATCTTATTGCAAGGGGTGGAGGTGATGACCCCCTTACTGCCGACACCAGGATTGCACCACTTAGAGACTGTGGACAGAGATGTCTTGTGTTGGGGAGGGGCAAATATTAGGCAGGATTATATAGCCATATTATTTAGATATTTGATCATTTAGATCTATTTGATGTTTTTTCTGAAATTTGGTGCCAGGCCCCCTGTAATATGTGTATATGAAGTGATGGATGCTGCAACCAAATCTCTTTAAATGAATGTTTAGCCCTGTGTAGGAGAACGTGCAGAAAACCCTGTAGAAGTGCCACCATCCCTAGAACGTGCAGAAAACCCTGTAGAAGTGGCACCATCCCTAGAACGTGCAGAGAACTCTGTAGAAGTGCCACCATCCCTAGAACGTGCAGAGAACCCTGTAGAAGTGCCACCATCCCTAGAACGTGTAGAGAACCCTGTAGAAGTGCCACCATCCCTAGAACGTGTAGAGAACCCTGTAGAAGTGCCACCATCCCTAGAACGTGCAGAGAACTCTGTAGAAGTGCCACCATCCCTAGAACGTGCAGAGAACCCTGTAGAAGTGCCACCATCCCTAGAACGTGCAGAGAACCCTGTAGAAGTGCCACCATCCCTAGAACGTGCAGAGAACCCTGTAGAAGTGCCACCATCCCTAGAACGTGCAGAGAACCCTGTAGAAGTGCCACCATCCTAGAACGTGCATAAAACCCTGTAGAAGTGCCACCATCCCTAGAACGTGCATAAAACCCTGTAGAAGTGCCACCATCCTAGAACGTGCAGAGAACTCTGTAGAAGTGCCACCATCCCTAGAACGTGCATAAAACCCTGTAGAAGTGCCACCATCCCTAGAACGTGCAGAGAACCCTGTAGAAGTGCCACCATCCCTAGAACGTGCAGAGAACCCTGTAGAAGTGCCACCATCCCTAGAACGTGCAGAGAACCCTGTAGAAGTGCCACCATCCCTAGAACGTGCAGAGAACCCTGTAGAAGTGCCACCATCCCTAGAACGTGCAGAGAACCCTGTAGAAGTGCCACCATCCTAGAACGTGCATAAAACCCTGTAGAAGTGCCACCATCCTAGAACGTGCAGAGAACTCTGTAGAAGTGCCACCATCCTAGAACGTGCATAAAACCCTGTAGAAGTGCCACCATCCCTAGAACGTGCAGAGAACCCTGTAGAAGTGCCACCATCCCTAGAACGTGCAGAGAACCCTGTAGAAGTGCCACCATCCCTAGAACGTGTAGAGAACCCTGTAGAAGTGCCACCATCCCTAGAACGTGCAGAGAACCCTGTAGAAGTGCCACCATCCTAGAACGTGCATAAAACCCTGTAGAAGTGCCACCATCCCTAGAACGTGCAGAGAACTCTGTAGAAGTGCCACCATCCCTAGAACGTGCAGAGAACTCTGTAGAAGTGCCACCATCCCTAGAACGTGCAGAGAACTCTGTAGAAGTGCCACCATCCCTAGAACGTGCAGAGAACTCTGTAGAAGTGCCACCATCCCTAGAACGTGCAGAGAACTCTGTAGAAGTGCCACCATCCCTAGAACGTGCAGAGAACTCTGTAGAAGTGCCACCATCCCTAGAACGTGCAGAGAACTCTGTAGAAGTGCCACCATCCCTAGAACGTGCATAAAACCCTGTAGAAGTGCCACCATCCCTACAACGTGCAGAGAACTCTGTAGAAGTGCCACCATCCCTAGAACATGCAGAGAACCCTGTAGAAGTGTCACCATCACTAGAACATGCAGATGGCTCAGCTCCACTAGGAATGAAGATGTACAGGAAGGTGGTGGAAAATACTGCTTTCTTCTGTTTCTTTTATCTTGGTGAAACATAGTTTACTTCAGTACAGTAATTTCTGTAATGTAATAATGTTTATTGCACAAATGTAATTTAAAGCTCATGCGTTGTCTCTCCTGACATGTCTGATTTTGTAAATGCTTTCAGTCCCCATAAAATAATAATTCAGGGGCATCGGCTCTTCAGACCTTGCATGACGTGTCCTTGCACTGCCTGACATTTTCCAGTCTGCTCAGTGTCTAGACACCACACTGATGCTAGCACGCCATTGTCAGTTTATTCAGCACATTTCCAGAGGAATAATGGCACAACAGAGATGATGCAGATCTCTGATTTTATACAGATTGCATGTATTTATTAAGAGAGGTGCTGGGAGGGCTGACTGGGAGTTGTTAAGCTTTTTTTTTTTTTGTCCCTTCTGTTATTTTGTTTGATGCTATTTAGCATAAAGTTCAGTTTTTCATCACATTGTGTCATATTAGTTTTCAGAGGAGGAAGAAGCTGCTCTTAAAGGTCCAATAATCAAGCGATTTGAAGAGGAAGGGAACCCATACTACTCCAGTGCCAGGTGAGACGATATGTAAACCCACATCGGACACCACAAGGTCCAGCAACCCAGAAGTAGCAATCACAGCAGGTCCTAAGGTCAGGTATTACTGTTTGTCCTCTTGGCAGATGGATGGCATTACAACAGAATTGGGGAATGTTCACACTGAAATTAAGGTATCCATTCAGCTACAAAAAAAAGTATTTCAAGGCGAAAATATCTGCATAAATCAATCAACATGGAATTTTAGTTGCAGCGTACACTTGTATAGATTACCTAGCCAAAGAAAAAAAGATGATTAAAAGGCTTTTATTACTAATATAAAAAAAGACTTTATTATTTGGAACCATAGATAAAAATGCTACATATCACCAATTAAGGGAATAAGGGGAAGTAAACATACACATATGTATTTTGTGATTACACATCTAAAAAGACGCACATATCCAGCACCTGGAGATATAAACTGTACAACTCCAATTATATGGCTATCCAAAAAATGGCAATTTTACTGAAAATAGTACATCAACCTCAAAGTGGACAATACAATATTATATCCTACAACTGATTTAGAGAACTCATATTATAGATATCTCTTATATTATGCCTCCACCGCCAAGGAAAAAGCCGTTATACATAATAGACGTTATCACTTATAGTAGTAAATCTATATGGTGTGGTACCTAAATGCAGCCACTTATACTGGCTAATAACCCATAATGTTTTCTATAATACCGCCAGCAAGTGGCCGCTAAACATCCACACTATAATGATTATCACCGGCAATAGCCTCTATATACAGAAAACAACATCCACACCATAATGATTATTATCAGCAATAGCCGCTACATATACAGAATCAACGTCCATACTACAATGATCATTACCGGCAGTGGTGGTCGAGAGGTACTCCGGTGCCTGGATAGCGCGTCCGCCCCGACGCGCGTTTCGGACCTGCCTTTTTCAAGGGGCCTGGCCGGTATATAAACCAGCGTCCTTAAATAGTGTGCCCGGACGCCGCAAAAGTGGCGTTACCGGAAGTCATGCCCGCGGCCCGGAAATGACGCGCTCCGTCTCAAGGCAACCACAACACCGGTCCGCACTGGCGTCACACAGTGGGAGTGGCCGGGGCGGGCCTACCCCACCATGTAGAGACGCCACATGCAGACAGGGCAGCGTTGACAAGGGGACAGGCGTGTACAGGGCCGTTTGGCACCGACCCACAGCTACACAGAGCACACACATGTTGTACACATACGAAAAGCATATTTTTTATCACCCATTAATATACACATACATACCAATTATATATAGGATCAGCAACCATCTATGGGGACAATATCATGTATATTTTTTATAAAATGCAAAACTTATTTCACCATAAACAATAATCATTGCATATCATTATTAATCTAAGGATATATATAATAAACATCATGATCCTTGCTAACTTCTTCATTTCTTGGCAACGATTATTCACCCACAATGGGCTGGATTATATATGATGTCCATAGATATATGGTTCACTTTATCCATCCTTATAGATCCCAACACTAAAGTAATAAAATAAAACATTAAAAGAATAATTAAAATAGTGATATCACAATTCATAGGTGATGTTTACCTACAGAGCAGTGTTCATAGGAATGGGGCATAACTGATGTTTTCATTGAGTCCAGATGGATGGACTGATCCAATTGTCCATATCCATCTGGACTCAAGTTGGGCCAACTTCTTAGAGATCCCACCCCCACGAATCCCTGTCTCAACCATGTCGATGCCCCTCACCCTAAGAAGGCTGCCATCGCAGCCATGATATCTCCGAAAATGGCGGGGAATGGTCTTTAATGATGTTATATCTTCTGCGGTCGCTGCTGCCTCTATGCCCAAAACATGTTCCCGCACTCTAACCTTTAGCTGTCTGGTAGTCATACCCACGTAAATCATATTACATGGGCAGACAGCATAGTATATTACATTTTTGCTGGTACATGTAATATGTTTTTTTATTTTAAACTCCCGAGATCCATTTTGGGTAACAAAAACTTCGGTGCGATCAATGTTTGGGCAAGCGATGCAGCGACCACACGGAGTGCTACCACAACGACCAGCCATTTGATCTAAGAAAGTGACCATTGGCTCACCCACATAGTGGCTTTGAACCAACTTGTCACGCAAATTCCTTGATCTTCTGGCCGCGACAGCAGCCCTATCCGGCAGGAGACTCGACAAGACCGGATCAGCCTTCAATATGTGCCAAGATTTATCAAGAATCTTACGCATACGCGGGAAGTGTGAATGATAATTAGTAACAAACCTCACTTTACCCGACTCCTTGCTAGATCTTGTACCATATAGGAGTGTATCTCTTGACGAATATCTGGCCCTATTGAATGCCTTTTTGATCATTCGGTTACTAAAACCGCGTTCAAGCAGCCTTTCCTTTAAATCTTCCGCCTGCCTGAAAAAATCTTCATTGGTCGAGCACAACCTGCGTAATCGCAGGAATTGTCCGGTGGGAACCGACTGGACCATATGTCCCGGGTGAGAAGATGATGCATGGAGCAACATATTGGTGGCAGTTGGCTTACGGAAAATATCCGTTTGTATCTCACCCCTATGATCTTTCTTCAAAACTATATCTAGGAAATCTATTGACACCGGATCATATTTATAAGTAATGTAGATGTTTAAATCATTACTATTTAAGGATCGCATAAAGGACTCAAGGTCATCCCTAGACCCCTGCCAGATCAACAGTATGTCATCGATGTACCGCGTCCAGGACAGGACGCGGCACATCGGCACCTGCCGATCCGGCAGGGAGAGGTCTCTCTCCCACAGCCCCAGGAACAGGTTAGCATAAGCAGGGGCAAAAGACGCCCCCATAGCTGTTCCCTGGAGCTGCAGGAAGAAAGACCCCTTAAAAACAAAAAAATTATGCGTCAATGTAAAACGTAATAGTTCGATGACCAACTCTTTAATTTCCGCAGGTAAATTAGACATACCAAGAAAAAATGTTGTAGCCCTAATGCCATCCTCATGCCTGATGCTGGTGTACAGGGATTCAACATCTCCTGTCACCAGCATCATATCATCTTCTAAATGCAAGCCATCCACTCGCCTCAACAGCTCACCCGTATCTTTTAGAAATGATGGCAACCCCTCCACTAGCGGTTGCAGTTTGGAGTCTATCCACCTATTTACATGCTCCAGGTAATTACCTCTACCCGATATAATGGGCCGGCCTGGGGGCGTCTGTGCGTCCTTGTGGACTTTACGGAGTAAATAGAAAGTCGGAATAGTTGGTTCCACGACAATCAGGGCATCAGCCAACTCCTTAGTGATGCTTCCTGCTTCCCTTGCTTTATTAATAATGGTGTGTAATTGTAAAGAAGAGGCGGACAAGGGGTTAAATGTGAGTTTTTTTATAACAGATCTTATCTAGCTGGCGAAAGGCTTCTTATTCATATAACACCTTTGGCCAAACTACCACATTGCTCCCCTTGTCCGCCGGTTTGAAAACTACATCCCTTAAGTCTTGAAGGACACGCAGACGACCCCGTTCTTCTTTTGTAAGGTTATCACCACGAATGTATTTTGGAATTTCCAAAAATTCTTTGCTTACAATTTGTACAAACAAGTCCACATTGGGACATGATGATATAAGGGGAAACCTCTTAGATTTGGGCCGTATCGAGTGTAGAACCTTACCTCCCTCTGTAACACTGTGTTCGGTGGCTAGATCCTCCAATGTCTGCAACGCTATTTGTTCTTCCTCTGTTGGGAATAAATTGGAGAGGTTGCCATCAAAGAAATGTTTTTTATAAATCAATGAACTGGCAAACAGATGTAAATCCTTAATTGCCAAAAATGCATCAAAAGATGCGGATGGAGAAAATGAAAGGCCCTTCTCCAATAACTTCAAATCAATCGCGTAAATTTATGATCACTAAGGTTAATTACCTTGTTACCATATCTAGTAGATACGGGGGAGCGATCATGACATCTATATGGATGAAACGTACGTTCTCTTTGATTCCGTCTCATCAATCCTGATCCGGTAGTCATAGATGACCCTGATCTTTCTGACATGTCACTTAGAGATGAGACTGACGTTTGAGATGGAGTACGACCTAATTGATGGCCATGTGATGGAAACTTCCTCCATAAATATACTGTATTATTTTCGTAATCTCGACGATCACGATTAATTTTATTTAACTGTGTAGCCTGAATCTTCTTTACCACCATTTCCAGGGTCTTATCCATATTACTGTGAAAGGATTTCAATTTTTCAACCGTACCAATGGATTTGAGTTGTTCTTCAAGATTTTGAATAGATCCATCCAATTGAGTAATAATTTTACTATTGTGCTCACTTAAAAGTTGCATAAGGGATCTAGAACACTCATTGCATACATCTTCCCACCGAGACACAAATCCGCTGTCCTCCACCGGAAACGTAGGGATTACCCGGACTCGCAGGCCCCTAGGGATAATTTTCTTATTCAAATATTTCTCCAAAAATGTGTGATTCCACCAAAGTTTGGTTCTTTTAACTACCATGTTTTGTAGTACCACCGTACGATCATCCCATTTCCCATCACTGCTCTGCTGTTTGTTGGACCCTTCTCCCCCAAACACCTGGTCGATATGTGAAAGCCAGGCTTTCTCCTTGGCCTGGAAATCCATGTCACACAAGAAACCTGTGCAAAACACAGTAACAATTAGATAAATATACCAAGTATGACTAGGACACATGGTAACAATTTATTATATATAATTCATTAGAGTCCCCATGTGTCCACTCGGATTAATTATGCCTATCACCAAATATAACATATCCAAAGAAAAAAAGATGATTAAAAGGCTTTTATTACTAATATAAAAAAAACTATTATTTGGAACAATAGATAAAAATGCTACATATCACCAATTAAGGGAATAAGGGGAAGTAAACATACACATATGTATATTGTGATTACACATCTAAAAAGACGCACATATCCAGCACCTGGAGATATAAACTGTACAACTCCAATTATATGGCTATCCAAAAAATGGCAATTTTACTGAAAATAGTACATCAACCTCAAAGTGGACAATACAATATTATATCCTCATATCCTACAACTGATTTAGAGAACTCATATTATAGATATCTCTTATATTATGCCTCCACCGCCAAGGAAAAAGCCGTTATACATAATAGACGTTATCACTTATAGTAGTAAATCTATATGGTGTGGTACCTAAATGCAGCCACTTATACTGGCTAATCACCCATAATGTTATCTATAATACCGCCAGCAAGTGGCCGCTAAACATCCACACTATAATGATTATCACCGGCAATAGCCGCTATATACAGAAAACAACATCCACACCATAATGATTATTATCAGCAATAGCCGCTACATATACAGAATCAACGTCCATACTACAGTGATCATTACCGGCAGTGGTGGTCGAGAGGTACTCCGGTGCCTGGATAGCGCGTCCGCCCCGACGCGCGTTTCGGACCTGCCTTTTTCAAGGGGCCTGGCCGGTATATAAACCAGGACGCTGGTTTATATACCAGCCAGGCCACTTGAAAAAGGCAGGTCCGAAACGCGCGTCGGGGCGGACGCGCTATCCAGGCACCGGAGTACCTCTCGACCACCACTGCCGGTAATGATCACTGTAGTATGGACGTTGATTCTGTATATGTAGCGGCTATTGCTGATAATAATCATTATGGTGTGGATGTTGTTTTCTGTATATAGCGGCTATTGCCGGTGATAATCATTATAGTGTGGATGTTTAGCGGCCACTTGCTGGCGGTATTATAGATAACATTATGGGTTATTAGCCAGTATAAGTGGCTGCATTTAGGTACCACACCATATAGATTTACTACTATAAGTGATAACGTCTATTATGTATAACGGCTTTTTCCTTGGCGGTGGAGGCATAATATAAGAGATATCTATAATATGAGTTCTCTAAATCAGTTGTAGGATATGAGGATATAATATTGTATTGTCCACTTTGAGGTTGATGTACTATTTTCAGTAAAATTGCCATTTTTTGGATAGCCATATAATTGGAGTTGTACAGTTTATATCTCCAGGTGCTGGATATGTGCGTCTTTTTAGATGTGTAATCACAATATACATATGTGTATGTTTACTTCCCCTTATTCCCCTTAATTGGTGATATGTAGCATTTTTATCTATGGTTCCAAATAATAAAGTCTTTTTTTATATTAGTAATAAAAGCCTTTTAATCATCTTTTTTTCTTTGGATATGTTATATTTGGTGATAGGCATAATTAATCCGAGTGGACACATGGGGGCTCTAATGAATTATATATAATAATTGTTACCATGTGTCCTAGTCATACTTGGTATATTTGTATAGATTACCGCCTGGTCTTTCCACAGTTTAATGTTTGCAGATGGGTTTATTAAAGTGGTATATTCATCGGATTTGCCATGTATGGCATATAGGAGCGAGTCTGAGAGGTCAGACACATCTTTCTCCACAGCCCTTCTTCTGTTTTGAATGGTGCCGCAGCAACCATAGCAATATACTGAGAGCAATGGTCGAGGTCCAAGCTACATATATTTATTACTACCTTGGGATCATATGTCAGACTCCTCTCCCAATGCAGTTTGCACCAGATTCATCACCAGGGAGCATGCCATTGTTTTCTGCCACTTTTCTCACACTGCGCTGAAGTATTCTACATTTTTTCAGTACATTCTCATTTGGCAGAAAAAGTGGCAAAAGAGCATCATAAAAAGAGGACAAATTGCTTATCAGTGTATGTAGGCTACAGAACTACTATGGATAGATTACACTGTTCTGCATATTTTCAAAAGTTGTCCGGTTCGGCTGTAAAATAAGCCAATTCCTAATGATTTTGACCTCCTGAATTCCAATTGACAATGTAATTTTTTAGTTTGCTCTTGTTTTTAGAATATCAAACAGCTTTCCTATTACTGCTGCATATAATTATATAGTATCATGTATAAGTTTGTGCACCCCAGGTCAAAAGTACTGTTATTGTAAACAGTTAAGTACAGGGCCTTGCGGAAGTATTTGCCCCCCTGGAAGTTTTCAACCTTTTCCCACATATTTTGCTTCAAACATAAACATTCCAAATGTAAATTTTAGGTGAAGAATCAACAACAAGTCGGACACAATTGTGAAGTTGAACAAAATTTATTGGTTATTTTAAATTTTTGTGGAAATTCAAAAACTGAAAACTGTGCTTCTTTTCAACTTCAGCTTTTTTACAGCTGGTGTTCTGTAACGTTTACATCAAGAATTTGTTGAAATTTCATTGAATCCATCCATCCTTCTACCCATGAAATGTTCCTTGTGCCATTGGCTGCAACACAACTCCAAAGCATGAATGATTGACCCCCCATGCTTAATGATCGCAAAGATGTTCTTTTCCTGAAATTCTGTAGCCTTTTTTCTCTACATACACATTTGATCATTGTGACCAAAGAGTTCTACTTTAACCTCATCTGTCCACGGGACTTGTTTCCAAAATGCTTATTTTGCATACTTCTGACGCTTAATTTTATGGAGAGGACACAGGCGAAGTTTTCTTGTGATGACTTTTCCATGAAGGCCATATTTGTGCAGATGTCTCTAAACAGTAGAACAATGTAACACAACTCAAGAGTCTGCTAAATCTTTCTAAAGGTCTTTTGCAGTCAAGTGGGGGTTCTGATTTGCCCTTCTAGCAATCCTACGAGCAGTTCTCACTGAAATTTTGCTTGGTCTTTCAGACCTTATCTTGACCTCCACTGTTCCTGTTAACTGCTATTTCTTAATTACATATTGAACTGAGGAAAGAGCAACTTGAAAACACTTTGCCATGTTCTTATAGCCTTCTCCTGCTTTGTGAGCCTCCACTATTTTCAGAGTGCTAGGCAGCCGCTTAGAAGAACCCATGGCTGCTGTTTTTTGGCACAAGGTTAGTTGAGACTGGGTTTTATAAAGTTGGCAAATTTGCATCACCTGGCCTTTCCCAACAATGATCACGAACAAGCCATAATCCTAACAGGCTAATTAAGGTTAGAGAACTTGGTCAAAGTTTTCTGACTGCACAAATCTCCAAAGGTGCTCAAACTTTTTCTTTGTAATTTTTAAAATGTGAAAAATGACTTTCTTTCCCCTAAAATACAAAGGAAATGTGTCATCTTTAACGTCATCCCTTTTTATCGATAATTTCTAGAGATGAGCGAATTTGATCTAGTCAGGGTTTATTCGGCAAGCTATAGCGCTTGCCAAATAAGCTGCAGAGGGAACCCGGCTTCCTGGATCGCGCCCGCTGATCAGCTGTTCGACTGCGGAGCCGAACAGCTGATCAGCTAGCGCAATCCAAGAAGCCGGGTTCCCTCTGCTGATTATTTGGCAAGCGCTATAGCTTGCCGAATAAGCCCTGACCAGATCATATTAGCTCATCTCTAATCATTTCATCTTAGGCCTGTTTCACATTTCCGTTTGTTGCCATCAGTCAAAATCCGCCATTACTCTGTCGCCTTATTGGGGGACACAGAACCCTGGGTGTTATGCTGCTGTCCACTAGGAGGCGACACTATGCATAATCTGAAAAAGATTAACTTTGGCTCCTCCTCTGCAGTATACACCCCTGGACGGCGTCAGCCTTCTCCAGTTTTTGCTTAGTGTCGCAAGGAGGCACACCTTTTTTCTTTTTTTCCTTTCATCGGAACAGATGAAGAAAAGTGGGTCTCCAGCGAGACTCCCGGCATGGCTCCTTCCTTGGCCCCCTTTTTAGGGGTGCCCAGTTGAAGTGGAGATGGCGGTTCCCCATGTCGCTCCTTCCCCAGTCCCTCGGGTACTGGTCCGAAGTTGAGACCCCCCCCTCCTTCCCCAACCCCCTTCAGGGTCTGGGTTGAGGTTGAGGCAAGGATGAAGACCCCCTGACTGTGACAGACGCACCCTCCCTAATCCCCCGCAGGGGGCATTAGGTTGAGACGCCGCAGGTAGGGTCGGAATACAGACAGCATTCTGCACCAGGGACCCCAGACCAGCTGTGGGATCCTGCTGGGGCCGGGGGAGGGTGCAGGCAGACGTGGCACAGCAGAGACAGGGCTTTCTGCGCCCCTGCCTCTGCAGCAGCAGTGGCTCCATGGTGCTCCAGGGACCCCCCACACAGGAACCGCTAGCCCTGCTGCCCCCACCGCTAGCCAGTCGCCCATTCCGGGGGGGTCCGGTGCAAATCCGACCCCCTCCCGGACTACCGCGCCGCTCTGGAGCCCTCCTGGGCATCAGGCCTCTAATTTAGACCGCGGCTTCGGCCTAGCCGAAGCCGCCGCCTTTTCCCCGCCCCCTGGCCCGCCCCCCCGGATGACGAAAATGACACTGCAGTGTCATAGAAGGGGCGGATCGAGGCAGGAAGGGCGCGCTTTTGCATGGCCCAGCGCGCCCTTTTCCAGCTCTCCGCCCCCTTCCCTCTCCACCTCAGAATCCGGTGGCCATCTTGCTGCACCTGGAAGAACGCAGCACAGCAGTCTCCGGGGGGGCACAGGACGTGGGGCTTATCAGCGCTGGACCTAAGGGGAGCACCGGTGGGGTAAGATCACAGCTGGGTCCTTGGTACTCAGCTGTGAATTCCTATACCATATAGCGCTCTCCTACTCCTTTTTCCTCTGCGTAGATACCCCTGTAGGGCCTCTATTAATCAGCCTAGGTACTATGTCGGGCTCAAAGAAAAGAACCAGGCAAGACTGCTTTTATGCAGTCTGCACAGCCTGCAAGGTCACTCTCCCCAGCGGCAGCACGTATCCTCACTGCCGGGATTTTACCCAAAAAACCGGAGCAGAACCCCAAGAAGTCCCTACCAACGCTTCTGCGACCGCTACTGCGCCGGAATGGGCAACTCAGATGTCGCAGTCTATGACACAGTCTATAGATAACCTGACCTCCACATTACTGCAGGCTCTGCAGGGTCATGTCTCGGCTATGAACGTTACCCAGCAAAGGGACGTCCGGTCTCATGATCAGGGCGCTTCCGACAGTTCGAGGCGTAAGCGGACCCACAGGTCGCGTTCATCTGCGTCCTCACATAGCAATAGGTCTTCCCCCTCCAGGGAAAGACACAGTGGCCTCAGGTCACCGAGGCCGTCCCCTGATAGAGAAGGACAATGCGGATCTCCACAACGATCCCAGACCACGGAAACCTCCGCTCTAGCTCGCCCGCTAGGGAGCTCCTTAGCGATGCGCAGGACTCAGAGGGCATATGTGACTCCAATTCAGATAACGAAACAGAGAACGCTTTGCTCCCTTGTCCCCCTAGCAATACTGCGATAGTTGAGGATATCGTCTCTTCCATCCTTCGGGTGCTGGACATTTCAGATCCAACCCCGGAAGCACCAGAACACAAGATTTCCTTTGAAAGTGTTCAGAAACCATCGAAGGTCTTCCCTAATCACCCGGAATTTCAAAAAATCCTTTCTAAGCATTTTTCGCAGCCTGAGAAAAAATTCGCCAATCGCAAGTATTTGGAAGCAAAATACCCATTTCCACAGAAAGACACCAAGGATTGGACAGATCCGCCTGAAGTGGACCCTCCAGTGTCTAGGCTGGCAGCACAAACACTTCTCTCGCTGCCAGACAGTTCAACCCTCAAGGACACGGCAGACAGACAAGTCGAACGCATGGCTCGTTCAATCTTTGAAGCGGTAGGTGCCTCTTTGGCTCCCGCATTTGCTTCAGTTTGGGCAGCCAAGGCCATCATGGCTTGGGCTGCTCTATTGCAAAAGGACCTTCAAGCTTCAAATCCTCAGCTGGCGGACCAGGCGGTGCAAATTGTAGTGGTGGCAGATTACATGGTCCTTGCAGCGTTGGACTCTGCAAGAGGAATAGCGGGAATAGCATCAAACGCCATTACAATCCGGTGTGTTCTCTGGCTAAGAGAATGGAAAGCGGATGCGGCCTCAAAAAAGTCCCTAACCGTCTTTTCGGTGGAAAGCTGGATACAATGATATCCAATGCTACCGGGGGCAAAAGTACTTCCCTCCCTCAACTAAGACCAAAACGCACGTTTAAAAGGCGTAATCAATCTCGTTTCCGATCCTTTCGGAATTCTTCGGGCTGGTCCGTCTCACGCCCAGCACAAAACCGTAATCGTTCTCCCCTGCAGGGACAACACACGTGCGGCACAGAGGCCGGACAGGAACTGGCAATCAAAGGCAAGCCAGGCAAAACCTAAAGGAGGAAAACCTCAGCCTTTTCCCTCGCCCTGACTCATGCCCTCTGGAAGACACCCCACTTGTAGGCGGACGACTGCTACTCTTTCAGCAGGTCTGGCTGCCTATTACAGAAGACAAGTGGGTCAAGGAAATAGTGTCTTCAGGATACAAAATCGAGTTTACTAACAGCCCACCGCACAGGTTTTTTTCCCTCTGTCCCTCCAAAATCCCCGCTCAAAGCTCAGGCCTTCCGTCAAGCAGTTTCTTCCCTCCTGCGAGCAGGAGTCATAGTGCCAGTCCCAGCAGAAGAGCGCTTCCGAGGGTTCTACTCCAACCTGTTCGTGGTGCCCAAGAAGGGAGGCAGCGTCCGACCCATACTAGACCTCAAGCAACTCAACAAGTACGTTCGAGTTCGTCACTTCCACATGGAATCCCTCCGGTCAATCGTTGCGTCTATGGAAAAAGGAGAATATCTTGCCTCCATAGACATACAGGACGCATACCTGCATATACCGATTGCTCCCGCCCATCAGAGGTTTCTCAGATTCGCAATCAACCAAGACTTACCAGTTTGTGGCCCTCCCGTTTGGTCTGGCCACGGCCCCCAGAACATTTACAAAGGTCATGACAGCTACCATGGATGTTCTGCACTCCAGAGGCATAGTAGTCGTTCCATACCTGGACGACCTTCTCATCATCAAGGACTGCGAGGTCAACGTCTCGATCACGATCGACACTCTGACGCTCCTGGGATGGTTAGTCAATTTACGGAAGTCCTCGACTACCCCAAGTCAGTCTCTGACCTTCCTGGGGATGCTATTCGACACCTCCAAGGGTCTGGTGATCCTCCCCAGGGACAAGGCACTGGCTCTCCGTCTGGGAGTTCACACACTCCTCCGCAAGTCCCCCAGATCTCTCCGGTATGCCATGAGAGTACTTGGCAGGATGGCAGCAGCAATGGAGGCGGTACCATTTAACCAGTTTCACCTCAGACCCCTTCAACTGGCCATCCTCAAGTCCTGGGACAGGAATCCGTTCTCCCTCGACAGGGAGTTCCGGTTATCAGCAAACACCAGGAGGTCCCTGCACTGGTGGCTCAAGCCAACCTCGCTTGCAAGGGGAAAATCCTTTCTCTCCGGTCAAGGGAAGGTTTTGACCACCGACGCAAGCCTTATGGGTTGGGGCGCGGTGCACCTACATCACAGAGCGCAAGGCAGGTGGTCACCAAGGGAATCGACCATGCCCATCAACATCCTGGAAATTCGGGCCATCTTCCTGGCATTGCAAGCCTTCCATCACTTGCTGGCAGACTCTCATATCAGAGTACAGTCGGACAATGCCACGGCAGTGGCATACGTGAACCATCAAGGCGGCACCCGCAGCATCCACGCGATGACCGAAGTAACGCGTATCCTACAATGGGCGGAGGATGCAAGGTCGGCACTCTCCGCGGTCCACATTCCGGGTGTGGACAACTGGGAAGCCGACTATCTCAGCCGACAAGGAATGGACTCGGGGGGGAATGGTCTCTCCATCCCGAAGTCTTCAGTCAGATCTGTCATCGTTGGGGGACCCCGGACGTGGATCTAATGGCATCCCATCTCAATGCCAAGGTTCCCAATTTCATGGCCAGGACGCGCGATTCGCGATCGCTCGGAGCAGATGCCCTGGTTCAGGACTGGACCCAGTTCCAGCTTCTGTACATTTTTCCACCCCTCCCCCTGATCTCCAGAGTCCTGAGGAAGATCAAACAAGAGGGTGTTCCCACCATTCTGATCGCTCCAGACTGGCCCAGGCGTACATGGTACGCCGACGTCGTGCAACTCACAGCAGACGCTCCCTGGCGTCTCCCCACACGTCCCGACCTCCTGTCACAAGGCCCGTTCTTCCACCAGAACTCAGAGGCTCTCAATTTGACGGCGTGGCCATTGAGACCTGGGTTTTGACCCAAGCAGGATTTTCACCGGACGTTGTTAAAACCATGATCAGGGCTCGAAAGCCAACTTCAGCCAGGATTTACTATCGTACCTGAAAGGTTTTCTTCACATGGTGCGACTCTCGTGGGCAGATTCCACTTCCCTATTCTCTTCAAAAGGTCCTCGGGTTCCTTCAGTCAGGCCTGAACGCCGGGCTATCCCTGGGCTCGCTGAAGAGCCAGGTGTCGGCGCTTTCAGTGCTCTTTCAGAGGCGTATTGCTAACAAGCCGCAAGTGAAGACTTTTCTCCAAGGGGTTTCCCGATTGGTTCCCCCCTACAAACGTCCGTTGGAGACGTGGGACCTCAACCTGGTCTTGACAGCACTACAGTCACCTCCTTTTGAACCCCTTAGGGTGGTCTCACTCCGCTTTCTATCACAGAGAGTGGTTTTCCTGGTGGCAATCACCTCGCTACGCAGGGTGTCTGAACTTTCAGCTCTTTCCTGCAGACAACCCTTCCTGGTTTTTCATCAGGACAAGGTGGTTCTCCGTACAGTACCATCCTTCCTTCCGAAGGTCGTGTCCAGCTTCCACCTCAATGGGGAAATATCACTACCGTCTCTTTGCCCGGCTCCCGTTCATAGGGTAGAGAAGGCTCTGCATACGCTTGACCTTGTCAGGGCATTGCGTATTTACGTGTCTAGGACTGCTCCCTTCCGGAAGTCTGATTCACTTTTCCTTCTTCCAGAAGGCGTTCGCAAGGGCCTACCGGCTTCCAAGGCCACCCTTGCTAGGTGGATCAAGACCACCATTCTAGAAGTTTACCGCCTCAACAATTCTCCCCTTCCGGCCGGTATCACGGCACACTCTACGCGGGCGGTAGGGGCCTCTTGGGCCATTCGGCATCAAGCCTCAGCACATCAAGTGTGTAAGGCAGCCACTTGGACTAGCCTGCACACATTTACAAAACACTACAGAGTGCATACCCAGTCCTCAGTGGAAGCGAGCCTGGGTAGACGGGTCCTGCAGGCGGCAGTACCCCAAGTTTAGGGGACTGTCAGCACAATATTCGTCCACTGCTTCCCACCCAGGGACTGCTTTAGGACGTCCCACGGTTCTGTGTCCCCCAATAAGGCGACAGAGTAAAGGAGATTTTTGTGTACTCACCGTAAAATCTCTTTCTCTTAGCCTTTAATTGGGGGACACAGCTCCCACCCTGTAGCCCTTGCGGGCCGTTGTTACAGTTGGGTTCTCATATTGTTGTTTGAGCCTGTTTATAGTAGCCTTTTTTTACAGGCATAGTTATGTTTCTGGTATATTCCTCCTAATGCTTTTGCACAAAACTGGAGAAGGCTGACGCCGTCCAGGGGTGTATACTGCAGAGGAGGAGCCAAAGTTAATCTTTTTCAGATTATGCATAGTGTCGCCTCCTAGTGGACAGCAGCATAACACCCACGGTTCTGTGTCCCCCAATAAAGGCTAAGAGAGATTTTACGGTGAGTACACAAAAATCTTTTTGCAAAAAAAACTGATCCACCATTTTTTTGGCATATCCATTTTTTTACCCATTGACTTGCATTAGCGGCGAATTTTGATGGATGGTCATGCGCTGGATCCGGTTTTTGACGGATCCGCCAAAATTTTGGCGTCCACTTACTTCAGTGGACGGACAATTAAACTTTTTTTGTCTGCGTCAAAATAGCGTATAGCAACGGATCCGCCATTATCCGCCATTCGTTATAATGGTCGCCTATGGGCGGCGGATCCGTTGCCAACCGTTCTTGGATGGAATCCGGCTACGGATCCGCTTTTTGACACAGCATGCCCAGAAGGATTTCCTTGCCAGAAATTTAGCCCCAAATTCCGTTCTGGCAGCAGAAAAAAAATCTCTCTCTCTCCTCGTGTTCCTTTAAATTTCCACCACTAGCTGATGCGGATCCATAAAAAAAAAACGGATTAGGTGGCCTCCGTTTCTGCCACAATGGAAACGGATCCATTTTTTCACATTCTGTCGGATTTACACTGACGTCAAAAAAGCGGAAATGTGAAAAAGGCCTTAAACGTGTTCAACTGTTGACAAAAACAGTAATTTTGAGCAGGGGTGTTCAAATTTTTACATGCCATTGTAAGTCTATATATATCTGTCGAATATAACTCAACATAACATGCTAGTTTGTTTTATGGTTCGGGCAAGCTTCTTTGCAAATGATAGATTGGATTTCTTTAAATTATAGATGTGTAACAATATCCATAATGACAGTACTTTTATTGTGTTTAACTGTCCTTTTTGGAATGATGATGTGAAGTATTATGTTAGCACACAAAGACCGAAAGAAAATCTTGGATAATGCTGCACATTTCCAGTTTTGTTTTGTTTTTTTTCATCCGATGTGTTTTCGTGTCTTTTAATTCAAAATCAAATTAGATAGCGTTCTAATAGATTACATTCATTGAACAGTGTGAATTTATGAGAGTCATTAGGAGCTTCTGTCCTGAAAGAATTTATCACTCCTACCTTTCTCCATATGAGCCGATGATTCATTTCACTAAAGTTTAGACTTTTATTTTTCCATTCTACATGACGGCACCACGAGAGAGGGGATCCGCCCCACGAGGACAGGAAACCTTCAAGATAAAAGGGGCGGCTCCTCTCTCCGCATCAGTTGGTTTCCTGTCCTCGACGGGGAACCCTCAAGATGAAAGCCTCTTGAAGATTTTGAGAAAGAAGAGGATGCCTGGACCCGGGTCGGGTGATTAATGGCAGGCATGGATTTGCTACACCCGACGCCGGGTACCGGTAGTCGCCTCGGGGGCCATATATGCCTATGTCCCCCCTGAGCGAAGGCATGGCCACAGCCGGTAGGGCAGATGCCCAGGCGAAGCGGGGTACCTTGGCGGTGGACCCTCCAAGATGACGGCACACAAAGAAGGTCCAGGGAGGCCACTTGCAGTGTTCCCTCCCTGTCGACATACAGTGGCCATGCAGCCCAGGAGACACATCGGTGCCCGGGCAGAGAAAAAGGCTCCTCGGAGGCCACAGACAGTGTACCCTCCCTGTTGAAGACCAGACACCGGACCCCGCAGCGAAAAGGATACCTGCAGTCAGTGGTGGCCAGGCCATCGGGCAGGTAAGGGGTGTCTGGGGGCCCCGAAGCAAGTAGGGCCCAGGCGCTCACCTGGCCCAGGTTCGTATGGCCGCACCGGGAGGCGCGCGCGTTGGGAGCGCGCATGACGGCCGATGAACCGGAAGTGGTTGCGTGCGACCCGGAAGTAGAGCGACACGCCTCGGGGCCTGCGAGAGACAGAAGGTGTGCACGGTCCCGGGGGGGCACGCAGAGGTATGGGGCACGCATGTGCGCGAGCGTCCACACAGACTCTAGCGGGGCAGGTGCGGGACCAGGTGGTCCAAAAAAAAAAAAAAAGCTATTTAAGATCGCCAGAAAAGGCGAGCAGGCGTCACAGCACCAATTTTGAGTTGGAGGTGACTACTCGCAGCCATAGGCAGGAGCATGTGCAACCGCGCCAGGAAGCAAAGGAGAGGCGGTCGTGCTCAGAGGAGAAAGCAAAGACACGCCGCAGCAGTAGTGTGAGCCACTCGGGCAGTGCACGGGCGGATCGTCACCGCAGGAAAGAGGGGTCCATAGTCTCGTTGAGAGACAGTGAAAGGACCAGTCAGCCTCCAGATCCGGTACCCGTTTTGTGGAGCGCCCGAGTGGTGAGTGAACTTCGAGAAAGTCCAGTAATCTAATGTCTGTTCTCTTTCTCTTTTTCTCCTCTCTTCCCTCTCCTCCTCCTCTTACATACATTGGCGGGGTGGAGTATAGGAGGTCCCTAAGAAATGTAGAGGAAAGTCTAAAAATAAAGAATGTGCTTTATGTAAAAGTCCCGTAGAAGCAGCCTGGAACAAAAAGTTATGCCAGGAGTGCATTAACAAGACCATAGCGGAGGAGACACCCTCATTTTCGGATAGTCTGAGGTCCATAATTCAGACAGAAATTTCCAAGTCAGTAAGAGCATTACAATCTGTAGATACAGAGAGGAAAACTAGGAGATCAAGCCCCTCAGGGGTCTCTCAACAAGACTCTACAGGGTCAGAAGACGACTCAAATAAGACGCAGTATTCAGGAAGTAGCTCGGACGGGGAAGATACGTTCCCAGTAGAAACTACAGATGAACTCATTAAAGCAGTTAGATCTACCATGGGGCTAGTAGAAGAGCAAGCAAAAAAGACAGCCCAAGAAATCATGTTCAGTGGACTGCAAAAGAAAAAACGTAAGACCTTCCCTGTTAATGAGCAACTGAAAGCACTCATAAAACGCGAATGGGAAAAACCAGAAAGGAAGTCCCAGATAACGAATTCCCTGAAGAGGAGATACCCCTTTGAGGAAGAGGCATCCTCATCCTGGGATAGGGCCCCCAAAATTGATGTAGCGATATCAAAGGTCGCCAGAAAATCTTCCCTACCCTTTGAGGACCTGGGGTTTCTAAAAGAACCGCTGGACCGGAAGGCGGACAATTGCCTTAAGGCAGCCTGGGAAACCTCGGCTGGGGCACTAAGACCCGCCATCGCAGCCACTTGTGTGGCTAGGTCCCTGAAGATATGGACAGACAACTTGGAGGATCAATTAGAACAAGGAGTTCCCAGAGAGACGATTCTGGAAGCATTACCGGCTATTAGAGCGGCGGCAGACTTTCTCGCAGAGGAGTCAGCAGATTCGGCCAGGCTAGCGTCAAAGTCAGCAGCCTTAACCAATGTAGGACGGCGTGCGGTATGGCTCAAATGCTGGCCGGGGGACACTCAGGCAAAAATGAAACTTTGCTCTCTAGCATGTGAAGGAAATTTCTTATTCGGTCCGGCATTGGATGAAGTGTTGGAAAAAGCGAGTGATACAAAAAAGAATTTTCCGAAACAACCATTTCAAGCCTTTCGGCGCTCCTTTCAGAGGGGCCGAAAATTCAGAAGACAACAATTTAAAGATCGTGACAGAAACAATTCTGACAGACGATACAGAGGAGGGAGAGGCTTCTATTTCAGTAAGCCCCCAAGAGAAGCCAAAAAACCCGCCCAGTGACGGTCCTTCTCAGGTGGGGGGAAGGCTCTCTCACTTCCTCCCAGCCTGGGAAAGGATCTCATCCAGCACCTGGATCCGACAGATAGTAGGGTCAGGTCTGGAGTTAAAATTCCACCACTGGCCACCACAAAAATTCATTCAAACTCCGGTACAATCATCTCAAGAAAGACAAAAGAGCTTGGAAGAGGAGGTATTATCACTTATACAAAAACTCGTACTAGAAGAAGTTCCAGAAAAAGAAAAGAAAAGGAAGGCTTTTACTCCCCCCTATTTCTGATAAAGAAACCAGACGATTCCTGGAGGACGATTATAAATCTGAAAGGCCTCAACAAGTATCTAGTAGTCCCATCATTCAAGATGGAGACGATAAGATCTACAGTGAAACTCCTCTTCCCTCGGTGTTACATGTCGGTCCTGGATCTCAAGGATGCTTACTATCATGTCCCGATCTGGCAGCAAGACCGCAAATATCTCAGGGTGGCAGTCCAGATAAAATCTCAGTGGCATCACTTTCAGTACAAGGCTCTGCCCTTTGGGGTAGCAACAGCCCCCCGGGTCTTTACGAAGTTAATTGCGGAGGTCACGGCACATCTCAGAGAAAAAGATGCTCTAGTAATACCATATCTGGACGACTTCTTGATAGTGGGGAAAGATTTCTCTCACTGTCAGGAACGAGTCAAGATAGTGATAGAGACTCTTCAGACTCTGGGTTGGCAACTGAACCTCAAAAAATCCAGGTTGGAGCCAACAATGGTCCAGAATTTTTTTGGCCTAACAATAGACTCGGTAATACAGGAATGTCGCCTCCCAAAGGAGAAAGAAGAGAAAATCAAAAATCTAATCAGGACAACATTAGGAAAGCCAACAATGACTCTGAGGAAAGCCATGTCAGTGTTGGGGTCCCTAACCTCCTGCATACCAGTGGTAAAATGGGCTCAATTTCACACAAGGGAACTTCAGTGGTGTGTGTTACAAAGCGATCTGATGCTTCAAGGGCAGTTAGAACAGAAGCTCACCATCCCGGATCCTGTACTCCAGTCACTAAGATGGTGGTTACAGATAGTCTTCTCCGAGGGGAGTACTCTGGACATATACAGCCTCCAGAGTAGTCACGACAGATGCCAGTCCCTGGGGCTGGGGAGCCCATCTAGACACCCTATGGCTCCAAGATCCTTGGGCTCAGGAGGAAAAAGATCTATCCTCAAACGAGTGGGAGCTACTAGCCATCGAAAGAGCGCTGGAAGGATTGCTGACACACCTGAGAGGACATCATGTGAAAGTCCTATCGGACAATCGTACAGCAGTTGCATACGTGAACCATCAGGGGGGCACCCGTTCTCGGGCATTAATGGAAATCGCAAGAAGAATCCTGACTCTGGCGGAACATCAGTTTCTCTCATTATCGGCCCTGCATATCCGAGGCGTGGACAACCTGAAGGCGGACTTTCTGAGCAGAAACCGCTTAAAGCAAGGCGAATGGTGCCTAAAAGAGTCCATTTTTCAACAAATTGTGCAGAGGTGGGGAAAACCCATAATAGATCTCTTCGCCTCAAAAACCAACAGAAAAGTTTAAAAATTCTGCTCCCTAAGGCCAGCAGACATGCCACTGGCGGTAGACGCCTTCAGGATAAAATGGACATCAGGTCTCCTGTACGCCTTCCCTCCGATATGCCTCATTCCATTAGTCCTGAAGAAGATCAGGGAGGACCAAGCCAGAGTAATTATGATAGCTCCCTTTTGGCCAAAAAGGCCGTGGTTCTATTGGCTAAGAGTGATGTCAGTGACAGACCCATGGGTGCTCCCAGAGGACCACGACCTCCTAACACAGGGTCCCTTCAATCACCCTCCGAATTCCAGGCTGCATTTGACAGCCTGGAATTTGAAAGGTCACTGTTAGAGAAGAAAGGTTTTTCAGCAAGGTTGATTTCCACCCTAATCAGTAGCAGAAAGCCAGTGACTACAAAAATATACGGGAGAATATGGAGAGAATTTTTGTCCACCTCAGGCCCAATACAGGAGGGGGAAGTACCTGTGAGGGCAGTGCTAGAGTTTCTACAAAGGGGTTTAGACTTGGGTTTAGCGGTCAGCACCCTGAAAGTACACGTCTCAGCCCTGGCAGCATTATTCAACTATGACCTGGCAAACGATAGATGGGTCGCCAGATTTATCCGGGCCTGTACTAGAGCTGACTCTGTCCCATCTCCTAAACCTCCTCCCTGGTATCTAAATTTAGTCCTATCATCTCTAACGGAAAGCCCATTTGAACCAATAAACGCAACATCAGATAAAGTGTTAACTTTAAAAACAGCCTTGTTAGTGGCACTCACATCGGCACGTAGGGTTGGGGACTTACACGCACTATCAGCAGACCCGCCATACACTCAGGTTATGGACGATGGAGTCGTGTTAAGATTAGATCCAGCATACCTCCCTAAGGTAGTGTCGAAATTCCACAGAGCTCAGGAAATAATCTTGCCATCCTTTTGTCCTAACCCCGGTAACAAAAAGGAAGAGAGATTACATTGCTTAGACGTTAGATGTATCCTACAGTATTTAGAGGTGACAGAACCATGGAGGAAACAGAGGGCCTTATTTGTCTCATATCAGGGGGCAAGGAAAGGCCTTAAAGCCTCTAAGCAAACTATAGCTAGATGGGTGAGAGAGGCCATCATACTAGCATATAGTAGTGCAGGCAGGGCTGTTCCAGAGGGCCTAAAAGCCCACTCCACGAGGGCCATGGCAACGTCCTGGGCGGAGAGAGCGGACGCCTCCATCGACCAAATCTGTAAGGCGGCCACTTGGTCCTCTCCATCTACCTTTTTCAGACATTTAGAACAATGAGGGTAATATACTAATTATAAATAATAAAATAAAATTCACCACCCCTCTGGAAATATGGATGGCAAACCATCCGGTGAAAGAACCAAATACCAATGAGTATGGTGGAAGATGATACTGACAGAGTGCCAAGTGGAAATAATATATACAACAACACGTGAAAATAGATAAAAACACCTTTATTAATATAAATGGGTGTACACTTAGATAAACAATAATGGTAAAAAATAATAAAAAGGCATCCCAGATAAATGCATAATAATGGATTATAATATCCTATAACATAGGGTAAAATGTATACCTATGAGACACAGGCTCAAAAAGGAAAAAAGTATTAATGAAACCTTAATCAAGCCCCCAAAGTAAAATGTGTATACAATACACCATATAATGATGAATCAACAAAAATTGTGTAAACACAGTATACAAAGAATAATAGAAAATAGTAATAACAACAACAACAATAATACCGACAATATGTGAAATAAAAAGTGCAATGGAAAAAATTGGTGCAGTGACCAACGAAGAGACACCACAAAAGTGTCATACAATGTGAGAAGGGAAAAAAGTAATGGGAGCTGAAAATAAATAATACCATTGCACTTTTTATTTCACATATTGTCGGTATTATTGTTGTTGTTATTATTACTATTTTCTATTATTCTTTGTATACTGTGTTTACACAATTTTTGTTGATTCATCATTATATGGTGTATTGTATACACATTTTACTTTTGGGGGCTTGATTAAGGTTTCATTAATACTTTTTTCCTTTTTGAGCCTGTGTCTCATAGGTATACATTTTACCCTATGTTATAGGATATTATAATCCATTATTATGCATTTATCTGGGATGCCTTTTTATTATTTTTTACCATTATTGTTTATCTAAGTGTACACCCATTTATATTAATAAAGGTGTTTTTATCTATTTTCACGTGTTGTATATATTATTTCCACTTGGCACTCTGTCAGTATCATCTTCCACCATACTCATTGGTATTTGGCTTTTTCAGACATTACAGATTAGACCTATCTGCTGCCTCTGATCTCACATTTGGGAGAAAAGTGTTACAGGCAGTTGGGTGTTTTGTTAGTATTATACACTCCCTTGGTGTTGGAAATTTAGCAGTATAAAATATGTATTATTTATGTGTCCACTAACCTGCGGAGTTCATCTCGTGCTCTGTAAAACAACTGATGCGGAGAGAGGAGCCGCCCCTTTTATCTTGAAGGTTTCCTGTCCTCGTGGGGCGGATCCCCTCTCTCGTGGTGCCGTCATGTGTCATGAAAAAACACATTACCAGGTATGTAATAGCCACATGCGGGAAGTAAGCGATTCTCATACATTCCTATAGGTGCGGAATCGCGGCAATTCTTTGCGATTCCGCACAAAAGAATGAGCATGCTGCGATTTTTTCCGCGATGCGATTCCGCCGCGGAAAAAAGCGCAGCATTAGCACAGCATGTGCGGAATGCCATAGGAATGCATGGGGGACGTTCTGTGAACGATTTTTAAACGTTTTCGCGCCGAAAATCGCAGCAAAAACGCTTAAAAATCGCTACGTGGGCACACAGCCTTAAGGTACTGTGCAACGCAGCAGAATCTGCTGCGGATCCGCAGCAGAACCCGCAACGTGTGCACACACCCTATGACTCAGACTTTGAGTCTAAGAACACTTGCTGTTCGAAACGCGCCCAGTCTCCCATTAGCAACCTTTCTTCCGGGCATACCGGTCGGGTGCATTACAAGCTTGCTCATGTTTTATGGATTTGAATAAAAATTTTGGATTTTATTCTTCTGAGCTGGATCTTTCTTTCCAAGAGTTGCATCTTTGCATCTTTTACTGTCTGACAGAGATGTGGTCCCTGCTAAGAAGGTATGCTGGAACATAAAGGATGAGCTGAACTAATCTACTGTGTATGGCCAGATACCACAGGTCTCACTTGTCACATACTTAGAATAGTTACTCAACTTGATGCATCTTTCTTGTCACATAATATAAAGGAAGAGTCCTTGTGATTCTGTAACCACTTTCCTAGATCAAGAGCCAGACACTTTTCTTCTTACACGTTCTAGTATATACATGGTGAATTTGGTCACTGTAGTACTTCTACATGAATTATGAGTGTTGCTATGTAGTGTCTTTGTAGCGTTATCTTTTTTTTTTTTTTTTTTTTTCTTTCTTGCTAGGATTTCAATTAAAGGAACTCTGAAGAGTCATTCAGTGCTGACAAACCAAGTACAAGCGCTCAGTACCCAACATTTAACTACATCTTTCCACCTGCTTGCTTTCCATCAATCTTGCCCGTCCTGTCTTCCTTGATTGAAAGCTCTGGCTTCAAAAATGGAAAACCAGTAGATGGGAAGGAATGTGTAGTTACATGTTTGGCCACGCGCCTGTACTTGGTTTGAGCAGTCAGTCTGTGATGACCGTGACCCTGCTGATAGCCAGTGACTGACTGACGACTGGACTTCATAGGAGAACTGCAGCTACCCTATTTTATTTATTTGTATTTTACTCAGTTATATAGCGGCATTAATTCCAGAATGTTTTACAGACGCTATCCTCACTCTCCCCATTGGGGCTCACAATCTACAGTCCCTATCAGTCTTTGGTGTGTAGGAGGAAACCAGAGAACCCGGAGGAAACTTACTCAAAATCACGAAGAGCGTACAAACTCCTTGCAGATGTTGTCCCGGGTGGGAAGCGAACCCAGGACCCCAGTGCTGCCCACTACATGCTGTTATACAATACATAGGTGTGACGTATAAATTACACAGGTCTTCAAAAAACAATTTTTTTTTCAGGTGCCAAGTTTTTGTTTTTTTTTTTAAGGTGCTGAGTTAAAAAATCCCATTACTTTTTCTGAGTTGCTTCTAGTTTTGGAGATAATTCATCCATGAAAATAATGCATTCCCCCCCCCAATGCAACTTTTTTGTGCTAAGAAATGCAATAGCTTTTAGTCTTTTGACTCTAACGGTGTCTAAAGCTACTTTCACACTAGCGTTTTTTTGTGCGGTGTGAGCAGTCCAAACGCATACAAAAAACGCATCAAGCGTTTTGCATGCGTTTGCTTATTTTATGCGCATGCATTTTTACCAGTTTGTAGCCATATTGACTCTAAAAACGCATGCGATTTTAAACGCTGACGTGCGCATGTCCATGTGCACGTCTGCGTTCCCATAGGCTGTAATGTGTTATTTTGTCACATTACGTGCACACGCGTGAGCATGCGTTTTTTGAGACAGGTCGGACGGACCAAAAATGCAATAGGTTGCGTCCGGCGCGCCTGGGCGCACACCACAAAAAACCGCATGCGCACGAAAACGCATACGAACGCGTGCAAACACCAGACCATGCGCCCCCTTGTTTAAAGATAGGGGATCAGGACGCATGCGCACGATGCGCTGCGCTAAAAAACGCTAGTGTGAAACCCGCCTTAGATAATGAAATATCCCATATAATTATTTTGTATTTCTATTTGTAGGCTTACAATGCTATAAAAGTGACTTTTTCAAGCCATAGTTCTACTGTAATTAACTATTAAATATCTCAGAAACTAAAGCCAGTCAGGCTAAACTGAAGTCATGTTCTTAATAAGCACCATAAACTTAATATAAAACCGTTTAGATATCGTTGCCACCAAAATCACTGTATACCAGAGTTGTAAGCGAATAAGCAATCCTAGGTTCAAATCCACTAGAGGAACTTAATAGTATAATAAATAATTATATAAAAAAAAAATGTAATCCCCTTTTCCCCATATATGCAATTGAAAGAAGCATATAGCAGCCTAAAGCTTTCTTTCCTGATCAACTTATACACATGAACTTTTTGAACAGACAAACAATAAATTAGGGGAGAGCGGAGAAATCTGTTGCACGGCTCTAGTGATGGTCTATCTCCTTGACAACAAAAGGGTTGGGTGTTTGACTTCATGCTGCCTGAAACATTGTGCGTCGGGGAGATATTGAGGCCGATCCCATTGCTCTGAGCAGGATCAACTGACTTTAGCCCTTTCCTACATTGGACGTACTATTCCGTCCATGTGACTTGGGACCTAAGTCCCAAGGACGGACTAGTACGTCTAATGATTATCACAGCTGACACCCGGCACAATGTGTCAGGGGCAGTCACGGACCGCCCTCGACACGTTAACCCCTGGCACACCGCGATCAAACATGATCGCGATGTACCAGGGATTAAAGGAAGCATCGGCAAGGAGGGGGCTCCCTCCGTGCTTCCCTGCGACCCCCCCCCCCCACAGCAGCGTGATGTGCAGCGCCGCTGCAGGTCCCCGAATCTAATATGGCGACGGGGGCCTGCAGGGAGCTGGCTTCCCCACTGCCCGCAGAGCGCAGGCTTGAGGAAGCCTGCAGCAGTGCCTGTGACAGATCGCTGATCTGTCACAGCGATCTGTGATGTGACAGATCAGCGATCTGTCACAGGACAGTGATGTCCCCATGGGACATTATAATAAAGTAAAAAAAAAAAAGTGTAAAAATAATTAAAAAAAAAAAAAATATTCCCTAATAAATTCATTTTTTGAAAATAAACAAAAAAACAATAAAAGCACACATATTTGGTATTGCCGCGTCCGTAGCGACCCGCCCTATAAAACTGTCCCATTAGTTAACCCCTTTAGCGAACCCCTTAAAAAATAAAAATAAAAAAAAACGAGGCAAAAAATGATTTATCCCGCCGAACAAAAAGTGCAATAACGTACGATCAAAAAGACGCATATAAATATCCATGGTACCGCTGAAAACGTCATCTTGTCCCGCAAAAAACGAGCCACAACACAGCGTCATCAGCAAAAAATAAAAGTTATAGCTCGCAGAATAAAGCGATGCAAAAATAATAATTTTTTATATAGAAATTGTTTTCATTGCATAAAAGCGCCACAACATAAAAAAAGACCTAAATGAGGTATCGCTGTAACCGTACTGACCCGAAGAAGAAAACCGCTTTATCAATTTTACCGCACACGGAACGGTGTAAACGCACCCCCCCAAAGAAATTCATGAAATGCTGGTTTTTGTTCATTCTGCATCCCAAAAATCGGAATAAAAAGCGATCAAAAAATGTCACGTGCCCGAAAATGGTACCAATAAAAACGTCAACTCGTCCCGCAAAAAATAAGACCTCACATGACTCGGTGGGTCAAAATATGCAAAAATTATAGCTCTCAATATGTGGTGATGCAAAAACTATTTTTACAATAAAAAGCGTCTTTTAGCGTGCGACAGCTGCCAAACATAAAAACCGCCATAAATAGTAAATCAAACCCCCTGTTATCACCCCCGTAGTTAGGGAAAAATAATAAAATAAAAAAAATTTTATTCCATTTTCCCATTAGGGCTAGGGTTAGGTTTGGAGTTAGAATTGGGGGATTTCCCCTGTTTTGGTACATCAGGGGTTTTCCAAACGCGACATGGCGTCCTATCTCAATTCCAGCCAAAAAAGTTAAATGGCGCTGCTTCCCTTCTGAGCTCTGCCATGTGCCCAAATAGTGGTTTACCCCCATATATGGGGTATCAGCGTACTCAGGACAAATTGCACAGTAACTTTTGGGGGCCTGTTACTCTTGGGAAAATAAAAATTGGGGGTGAAAAGGTCATTTTTGTGGAAAAAATGATTTTTTTTTAATTGTACGGCTGTACGTTATAAACTTCTGTGAAGCCCTTGGGGGTTCAAAGTGCCCACCACATATCTAGATAAGTTCCTTGGGGGGTCTAGTTTCCAAAATGGGGTCACTTGTGGGGGTTTCCACTGTTGAGGCACATCAGGGGCTCTCCAAACGTGGCATGGCGTTCAATCTGATTTCCAGCCAATTTTGCAGTGAAAAAGTCAAACGGCGCTCCTTCCCTTCTGAGCTCTGCCATGCGCCCAAACAGTGGTTCCCCCCACATATCAGGTATCAGCGTACTCAGGACAAATTGCACAATAACTTTTGCAGTCCAATTTCTCCTGATACTCTCGGTAAAATAAAAAAAATTGAACCTGAAGTAATTTTTTTTTGTGAAAAAAAGTTGTTCATTTTTTTTTTTAAACATTCAAAAAATTCCTGTGAAGCACCTGAAGGGTTAATAAACTTCTTGAATGTGGTTTTGAGCACCTTAAGGGGTGCAGTTTTTAGAATGGTGTCACTTTTGGGACACGTTTGGGTATTTTCTATCATATAGACCCCTCAAAGTGGCTTCAAATTTGATGTGGTCCCTAAAAATGGTGTGTGTGGCAAAAATGAGAAATCGCTTTTAACCCTTATAACTTCCTAACAAAAAAAAAGTTGGTTCCCAAATTGTGCTGATGTAAAGTAAACATGTGGGAAATGTTATCTACTAAGTTTTTTGAGTGCCATATCTCTGTGATTTAAGAGCATAAAAATTCAAATTTGGAAAATTGCGAAATTTTCAAAATTTTCGCCAAATTTCCATTTTTTTCACAAATAAACACAAGTTATATGAATGAAATTTTACCACTAACATGAAGTACAATGTGTTACGAGAAAACAATGTCAGAATCACCGGGATCCATGGAAGCGTTCCAGAGTTATTACATCATAAAGGGACAGTGGTCAGAATTGTGAAATTGGCCCGGTCATGAACGTGCAAACCACCCTTGGTAGTGAAGGGGTTAATTGTTATTAGTGGAAGACCTTTTAGCTAGATTGGTAAACCATTTACTTGTGTAACAAAAGTCTTGACTCTTTCTCGAATATAAGACATAATAGGAAAGGTAGGGAACAGCTTCATTCTGTACATATCAAAATCCACCTTAGGCAAATAAGAGAAAAGCACGAAATACAAGCTGGCAGTAGAATGACCAATACCAGTGCAACATTGTATCTTGAAATAAAAGCGGAAATATTTTGATTTCCTACAGCCACCAATGGATGAGGGCTGAGCAAATATAGATTTATATACAGCTCCTATTGAGCTTCAATGTCACTAAAAAATCTCTATGTAGTGAGTTTTCATTAGTGGCAGCTACTAGAAATGTTCTGACTGCATCCAAGAGTAGAAGCAGTTCACTTGTGTGTCTCCTATTACCCGATGTGTGGCTTGCATCGTAAATAGTTATACTACTACACTTTAGAATATTTGGCCCATGAAAGCTTTCACATTAGAGTTCTTGCATAAAAGCTTTGAAAAATCTCAAAATTTAGGCGCATACATTCTGCAACTTTCGGCATCTTCACTGCAGTTTCTCCCAGCTCCACAAAATAGAGTAGGCGCAGGACAGAGGTGAGGCCACTTGTCAAATTTACGAGGAGTAGAGGTCTACGCCACCCTTCTGGCGCACCGGACTCGATCATGCCCCCTCAACACCGGTGAGAACAATGCTGGATTGGGCCCATTGTGTGTAGATTCATAAAATAGTATTCAAATCTCAATAATGTGTTGTCCTAGCATTAGGGCCTTGTTAAGTCATTTACTAGTTGAGGACCTGTCACTTGCCGTAAATGTCATTTCTACCTGGTGTAAATGCAACTGATCTCTCAAATCTGGCATCATTTTTCTTTTGTTCCTTTGCCTTAAGTATTTGTTGCAGACATTTCTGCAGCACAGACACGTCACATGGTGCAAAATGCTGCATAAACAACGTGCCTTTTTCCGGCACCACCCCCCCAGCGATTAGGGCATATACACTCGTTAAGTATTTCTAGCAGAAATTTTGGCACAGAAAAATGCTAAAATATGTGCGTTTGATGGAGGGGGGGGAGTATTTTACCTATCCATTTGAATGGGTTAAAAACACTGAAAGAATTGTGTTGCTGCAGATATAAAGCTGCTTCATATCTGCAAGGAAAAATATCAGCAACGTGTGCGTGAGGCTTCAGGAGTCGTATACACTTCCCTGGTACTAGGAAATGCTTCAGTTCTTATGATAAAACTGCTAGAAAAAACACAACAAATACTTAATGGGTGCACGTACCCTTAGATTACACAACATGAAAACCATTATATAGGAGGATAACAGCATTTACGCTAGGTAAAAAAAATGCATATTCAGGCCAAGTGGCAGATTTCCTTATATGAGAACTTTTGCTTACTGTTGATTTCCTTAGGAATGAAATATTTTTCTTTTTTAGTACCTTTTCCCTGTAAACCTAATGATAATACAACCTTTCTCTTTATTGTGTGTATCCACAGGTTGTGGGATGATGGGATTATTGATCCTGCTGACACCAGACTGGTTCTAGGGATGAGTCTCAGTGCAGCGCTGAACGCACCAACACAGAAGACTCAGTTTGGTGTTTTTAGAATGTGAATGACTCCAGAACCGTTGTGCACACATCATCAAATTTTCCATTGTGATCTTTCTAATCTATCCTCTTCTGTAAAATAAAACATTTTATAGAATGTCCGCTGTAAGTTTTTATGGCATCTATTATTGTTATATAAGAAAAAATGAAACCACTCACCCAGACACCTGGCGTCCGGAGGAATGGAACTGCATGGGACCACTTGTGAACGAAGAAAGGGCAGGTTCCAGCTTCAAAAGTTGCAAAATTTATAGAGTTAAAAAGATTCAATCATGAGGGTAGACCCAGCTACACGTTTCGAACACACACTGCATTCTTTATTTAAAGCTTTGGTAAAGAACGCAGTGTGTGATTTCAAAATGCGTAGCTGGGTCTACCTTCATGATGGAATGTTATTAACTCAAGAAATTTTGCAACTTCTGAAGCTGGAACGTCTCCTTTTATCTATTATTGTTATCTGTGTTAAGTATGGACCTCTGACACAATTTGGGGCAGCTAAACGTAGAGCACTGTTGGACAATATCTTGACTTTTTAACATAGTGACAGCTAAGAGAAGACTGTATCTATCTATAGAATAGTGTTACATAGGTGCAATTATTATGGAGTCTTTTCAGGAATATGGCAATCATTTTTATTCAGTGGCTGGCACATCAGAAGCATCTTTGTGGAAGATTTTGAACAGGCTATGCCTAGGATGTCCATACCTACAATGTCATTTACAGCATCTGTGGGGGCTCCTTGTACATCACTGGTCATTTCTGCATTTTTGGTATCCCTTTTGCTATAAGTGTGAAGGAGAGAATGGCTAATGAAATCAATTATTAACCTTACAGAAGCTAGTTCAAATATGGTGTGGCAAGATGGCGTCTGCATCCTGGAACTACGCCCTGGAAGGAATCCTTGGAATGTGAAATAGGTCTATGCTAAGTCTTCCATATATGGTCTTCAGTGTACCTATCACAGAAGGACACCATGGCTGCTCAGGAGAAGTGCAACGCCCTCTTCCTGCAACTTGATCTTTTGTTTTGTACTAATAAAATCAGTTTTGTGCCAGCTTTTGCTGAGAAAGGAGCACATATCTGCCTTTTGTGTCCGATGTATTTCCTCTATGCATGCACTTGGCTCATATCTTTCAGGTCAGGCGCAGGCAATCACAAAGATATCACCTTAAGAGATCACCCCAACATAAGTAGAGCCTATTATGAAGGCAAATAAACATCCAATCCGTTATTAGGGAATTGTTTCCAATTTATACCTTACTCATAGTATACTTACACATACGTTTTTGTTACTGTACCTAAACTCAGTCCTGACCCCAGAGAGATATACAGGAAAATGCATTGCCCTTGTTATATGGTATAATGCTTCACCATGCTCTGTCATAAGAAAACAAAAAAAAAATATCTTGGGTATCCCACTTGGATACAGAATATAATTACTGGGGAGTAGTCCGGCTGATAGATTAATATACGATTTGGTAATTAAATTTCAGTTTACAAATATCATCCCATATTGAGCAAAGCTAACCTGAGAGATTCCCATCTATACCCCAAAGACAGAAAATGTGTAATTTGCAGAATTGCTACAGCATCTGGGAAACCAGAATTTGAGTCCTTTCATTCATTAATAGTTATGTGCCATGTAAATGCTTAGCACCTGAGCCTGTCCAATACTATAGCTTGCATCGGTTGTTAAATCAGATGTATGATCAGTAGATTCTTGTCACTGTGCAATGAAGTAAAGAGCTGGCAGGAGAGCGCCCCCTGTCAGTGCATGTTGTAAGAACACCCGATGTACAGAGTCTAGCACCACCCCCACTAAATAATACTGATGTGATGTTGCCAAAGTTGTTCCCAAAGTAGAACAGACATATCTTGCAGTCTAATGGTATAGCAGCAATTATTAGTAGAGTTGAGCGACTTTGGTCGGATCGGGTTTTGTGAAACCCGAATGAAACAAAATTTGAGTCGGAGTTTGGTCCGAAACCCGACCCCAATGCAAGTCAATGTGGAATAAAAGTCGGCATTGAGTGGATGAATGTCATCCGCTCAATGCCGACTTTTATTTCCCATTGACTTGCATTGGGGTCGTATTCGGACGAAACGCTGACTTTTTTTTGCCCGTCGGACCAGTTTCATCCGACTCAAATTTTGTTTCAGGTTTCACGAAACCCGATCCGACCAAAGTCGCTCAACTCTACTTATTAGGGAAGACATTAGATAATCTCCTACTAAAAAATTGTTTAATCCGACAAAACCAGGTTAATTGCCAATACTCAAGCAAATGAGTAGTTCGACCAAATCACCTTTTTATGTAGATTTTCCAACTCCAAGCTGTATAAACTTGAATGGTTTTGAGTGAAGCAGATCAGGTGATGTGTATTTGTGTAATGAGGTAAGGTGCGGTGTAAGGATATCAACACCCTTTTTCAAGTGTATGCAGAACTTTTAGGCAGCTTGTTTCCATCCGGCATAATGGATCAAAGAGATTTAATAGGCTCTGAAAAGTCAAAAATTGTTAAAAGTATTACAGAGGGAGGTAGCACTCCTGAAATTGCTAATATTGGAGCGCCATCACAGAACCAACAAAAATTTTGCTGCAAATAATTAACAGGGTCGCAAAAAAAAAATAGAGAAAAAAAGGCGAATGTTAACTGCCAAATATTTGCAAAGAATCAAACATGAAGCCTTCAAGAAGCCATTATCCTCCAATGCTGTTATATTCTAGAACTGCAACTTCTCTGGAGTGTCCAAATGTGCAAGGTGTTCAGTGCTCAGAAAACTGACCACTACTAAACAAAACACAGAAGGAGAAATGTCAAGATTGGGACAAGAAATATTTGAAGACAGCTTTTCAAAGGTTTTAGGGACTGATGAAATGAGAGTAGCTCTCGAGTGGCCAGATAGATGGGTCCATGGCTGACCTCCACTTCCACTCACGGTGCTAGCAAGGTGGAGATGGGTACTGCTATGGGCTGTTATTATTAAAGATGATTTAGTTGAACCGTTTCAGGTTGAAGATGAACTGAATAACAACTCCCAAACCTGCTGCCAGTTTTTAGAAGTCTTTGTTCAATTAGTAGTACAGGAAAAAATTCTGTATCTTTTGAGAAACATTGATTTTTATGCAGGACAATGCTCCATCACATGCATTGCAACCTCCACTGCTTGGCTAGCCAATAAAGGCCTGAATGATGAAAGAATGACATGGCCTCCATCACTATTCAGGGCCAAATTCTGACTGATGCTAACTCATTCTTGCCTAATCAATATTTCAAGTTTACCTCAATTTCTGTGTTTGTTTGTCCACACACTTTTTAAAGATTAACCACAGGTTCTCAATGGAATTAAGATCTGGGGAGTATCCAGGCCAGGGACCCAAAATTTCAATGATTTGTTCATCAGGCTTCTTAGTCATTATTTTTGCCTTGGGACCTGTTGCTTCATCATGAAGGAAAAATCATTCTTAATTACCAAATTGCTCATGGATGATTGGAAGAAGTTGGTCTTGAATTAGGTCTAGATGCTATTTTTCATGAGTGGCAATGTTGTAAGGCAAAATATTGAGTGAGCCCACTTCATGCATGAAAAGCAACCACACGAATGAATGGTATGAGGATGCTTTACTATTGACATGATACAGGACTCATGGAGATGCTAACATTTTCTTCTTTGGCCAATAATCATCCAAATTTCCCACAGTCTGTAGGGGGATTCATAAGAGAAAATAACTTTACCCAATTCCTTTGCAGCTTCCTACAAATTCTCTGTCCTTGATTTTTGTTTTTTGTAGCGATGTAGTTTCTCTGCTGCCCTACTTGACAATATGGCAGCCTCTAAAAGCCTTGTCTCACTGTGTATGTAGATGTACTGACAACTGCCTGCTGCCATTTCTGAGCAAGCTCTGCACTGATGTTCAATAAGTCTTTTGGCTGAAACTTCTTTCAATGTTTCATATTTGGTCTAATATTTTCTTATCTCATATGCGATGTTCTGAGAAACTCTGTTATGGATAGTGTAAAGGAAAAGGCATGATACATAGGTTATCATGACATACAGTACTTTTGAGACTGGTGGAATTTTCAAAGAAAACTTTGCATAGAATGTTACTTTATCTGTATATGGTATAAGAAAATTGCTTGTAACAAAAATACATATGCTCACAACCAGTGTGCATTCTTTTCTCCAAGTGCTCGTGACTAAGAGGGCTTAGTCCCACAACTGGGCTTCATCGGTGATCCCGTGGTCTGTCTTTGACACTGGGTCAGAACAAAACGGCTACAACACTGCCAAACAGGTTATTGATGATAGATGAGGCACAAAAACAAATGGCAAAACCTAAAATCGATAGACTGAGGGGGAGGTAGCAGGTGCCTGAAGATATGACTTGTTTGTTAGGCAATCCCTGCATGTGTCGAAGCTGTCAAACAACCTCATTTCCATCTCAGTAAGCATAAGTAATGGTATATATTTCATTCATCTTACTGAGCTGGTCCCTGATCCATGTTGGCCTGTAATCTTGTTTATTTCTACATCTATTGTCTCCTGCTGTCTTAATTTAGTTGATTGTTAACGAGTCAAATTAGTGATCTAAAAACAAATCTCCTTATATATTCAGACATGGCTTTGGGGATGCATTTATGTAGGGGGACATTTATGCATATTTTATTCCAAGTGTATTTTCTATAACGTGCCTTGCAGTTAATCATGGCAGGGCAGGAGACAGGTTTAATTAAATTTCTTATCTATTTCCAAAACATTTAGATGACAACCACATGTGCTTCTACAATTTATATCCTGGCTGCTGCATTCACTCACATCCACCGTCATTGATCAAACTCTTTGCACTCCATGCATATCAGCCTCTCTGTCCATTCCTCTCCTATGTACAGCGCTCAAGCTCTTTTCGCAACACAAGAGACGCTCTCACAAATCACTTAACCATCTGCTCACTCTTTCTATCCTACTCGAACGAGATATCTCTCCCAACCCCGGCCCTTCTTGTATTAGTAAGTTGAACCGATCACCTCCTAAACTCAGAAACCCCTCAAATCACCTTAACCCCTTAATGACCAGAGCTGTTTTCGGTTTTGCGTTTTAATTTTTTGCTCCCCTTCTTTCCAGAGCTATGACATGACTTTTTTATTGTTCCGTCATTATAGCCATGTGAGGGCTTATTTTTTGTGCGACGAGTTGTACTTTTGAACGACACCATTTGTTTTAGCATGTTGTGTACTCGAAAACTGGAAAAAAAATTACAAAAAAAGTGCAATTCCACACTCATTTTTACTGACTTTTTTTTGCTAGGTTCACTAAATGCTAAAACGGACCTACAATTATGGTTCTCCAGGTCATTACAAGTTCATAGACACCAAACATGTCTAGGTTCTTTTTATCTAAGTGGTAAAAAATTCCAAAGTTTGCTAAAAAAAAATAAAAAAAATTGCAACATTTTTCGAGACCCGTAGTGTCCCATTTTTTGTGATCTTGAGTTGGGTGAGGGCTCATTTTTTTGCGTGCCGAGCTGACGTTTTTAATGATACAACATTTGGGCAGGTATGTTCTTTTGATTGCCCATTATTGCATTTTAATGCAATGTTGCGGCGACCAAAAAATTCTGGCGTTTCGTTTTTTTCTGGCTACGCTGTTTAGCGTTCAGGTTAATCCTTTTTTTTAAGGATAGGTCGCGCGATTCTGTGCGCGGGGATACCAAACGTGTAGGTTTGATTTTTTTTTTTTTTTTTTCTTTTTTATTATTGCTATATTTTGAATGGGGCAAAAGGAGGGTGATTTGATCTTTTATTTTTTTTCGAGATTCCGCTCCCCTATTGCGGGCACATGTCAGCTGTTCAAAACCGCTGTCATGTCCCGACTTTGATACGGAATTCATGTTGGGCGTGTAACAAACTCTCCATCCATGACTTCTTCTTTTCTGATTCTCTTAACCTAACTGTAATTGAAACCTGGATCCACCAGTCAGACACCACCGCTGATGCTCTCTCACATGCCAAGATCGGATAACAGACCAGGTGGAGGTGTTGGTCTGCTCCTATCAGCCAAATATACTTTTCAGGTCATCACCCAAATACCCTCACTTGTCTTCTGCCTCTTTTGAGGTCCACGCTGTCAGACTCTACATCCCCTTCTCCCTTTGAATGGCAGTAATGAATTGTCCGCTGGGCCCCTCTTGTCAATTCCTTGATCACTTTGCCACCTGGCTTCCACATTTTCTATCATGTGCCATTCCTACCCTCATGGGAGACTTTAACATCTACATTGGTTTTCCCCTCTCCCCATCTGCCACACACCTTTTATCGCTCACTCCTCCTTTCACAGCTTATTAACACTTCCAACTCCTAACACTTATTAAAATGATGACGGAAATACGCTGGACCTGGTCTTCTCCTGCCTCTGCTCAGTGCATGATTTTACCAACTCCCCTCTCCCGCTCTCTGACCACAACCTTCTTTCATTCTCTGTCAAGAATTGTCACCCTGCTCCAGACACCCCCACTTTCCACACACAGAAATGTACAGTACAGACCAAAAGTTTGGACACACCTCATTCAAAGAGTTTTCTTTATTTTCATGACTGAAAATTGTAGATTCACTCTGAAGGCATCAAAACTATGAATTAACACATGTGGAATTATATAGTTAACCAAAAAGTGTGGAACAACTGAAAATATGTCTTATATTCTAGGTTCTTCAAAGTAGCCACCTTTTGCTTTGATTACTGCTTTGCACACTCTTGGCATATGTTCTCATGGAGTGTTTTGGCTTTATTTTTTACTTTAACATGTGTGAGGGCTCTCACTTCTACATGTGGGAAGACCCTCCCTCATGCCAAATAGTTAGCCAGATAGTGGAAAAATGTTCGTCTTGTCAGGAATGGTTAAAAAACACAAACTCACAAAGTAGAAGCACTAAATGCTTAAGGTTGTACCTTCTAAAATCAAGCATACTCTGCTGCATTACTTACTGCAGAGTTCCTAATTGTCTCTAAGAGTAATATCAGTACAATTGGTTTTAATGGTTGTTCAGCTGTCCATAAGCCTAGGATCACCATGTACAATGTCAAGTATTTGTTGAAGTAGTGTTAAGTGTGCAGCCACTGGACTGGAGCAGTAGAAACATGTTCTTTTGGATAGATGAAAAACATTTCACTATATAGTATCCTGATGAACCGACCTTGGGTGGGTTCATGCCAGGAGAACACGGTCTACAAGAATGCCTAGTTTCTAGTATAAAACTTGATAATATTAAAGCTAAATCCCGTCCGTCCCATGGGTAGTAGGAAAAATTACCCCGACACAGAAAAAGCACTATTCACATATATAAAAATAAACATATATTTTATTGAAACATATAAAAACAAACCATGGAAAACCTCTGTTAGAGGACACGACAATTGCTATATGTATCCAGAATGTCGGTATAGATAGAACAATGTGTGAAAATACATGCTAATGATGAAATATACATGAAATATGAAAAATCAAAATATGTGTCAAGAGAAAAACCAAAAATTATTAATACTAATCAACTCCAATCGCAATGATATGAGTGTAAAGAAAAAAAGGGGCTCCTCATAAACACCATCGCATGATGATCACAAAACCATTCTACCTGCAATTGCTGATACCGCTAGCTAGCGATCCTTGCAACCCAATCAATGTGAGTGCCCTAACTCATTATAAAGCCAGGAAGCACATCAGAATAAATGTATGTGTATGCAAATAATGCTAACCCACAATAAGGGAAAACAATGGTAAAACCACTAGCTTACATGGATATCTGTAGCCGCGTGTCCCACTCCCCGACGCGCGTTTCGTCCTCTTCCTCAGGGGGCGTGTAACCCGGATAGGGAAAAGCAGGTCTTTTAACTAGTGCCACAACAACAATTGTTGAGCAACACAGCCGAAGTCAATCAAGATTGATTATCCATAAAATGGCGCACCACGTCATAAAGCCGCTGCCAGTAAAAATTGCTCCTCAACCCCGGTCTGTGAAACGCAAGCACACCGGTGACTATAGTAACGGTCACGTGTATGCCGGCATTCCCCATCTCGCTGGAGAATTCAGAGTCATGCAGCAGACAATTAAGACGGGTACGCTCCTTGGAAATCAATCAATGCTGACAAAGAACGTTCTTGTGCAAAAACCTATATAAAGTGAACAGTGCTCAATACTGTGCAATAATAGAATTACATACAAATAACAAACCAGTGTAACACAATGATAACCAGTATATTATTAAAAATACAATACTACTACAACAATTAATTTACTGACATAGTGCAAATATATAATATACTTCATGAAAAAAATTTTTATATAATGCAAAATTGCTCTATATATCATAATAAATATGAATATACATAAATAAATATACATATAAAGATACATATTTAATATACAATAGTGTTATATATACCCCAATCACATAATTGTTCTACACAAAAATAACCAATCGATCAAAAAATCAATAATTCCATTATTATGCACAAGAACGTAATTTTATTCTTCTTATTAATAGAAGTCTTCATCACAGCATGGAAGCCAAAGGGAAAACTTGTCTTCAAAATGTCCCCAAATATAACAAATGGTTCATGAGAATAAGCTTCCAACTAAACAAAATAAGACATAAAATCATTAAAACCCAAAACAACTCCCAATTCCATAAAACAATAACAAGGAAATAATAAGACAATATGTTCCTAAAGAGACTAATTTACAAAAACGCTCCAAAGCCAAAACTCTCGTTTAGCCCATCAGGAACTAAAGATCCCAGCCTGTATATCCATTTACATTCCAGTTTAGCCAAATTTTTGCCCAAATCCCCCCCTCTAGGACCAAGTTGCAACACATCAATTCCTCTAGCCAAAAAAAGGCTAGAATCACCATTGTGATATTGGAGGAAATGTCTCGGTACAGTTTTCAGGAGGGACAAATCAGAGACAGTGCGACCCTTTTCAATATCTCTGACATGTTCTCTAATGCGTACTCGCAACTCCCGAGTAGTCAACCCAATGTACAGTTTCCCACATGGACATTGGGCACTGTATACTACTCCTTTAGTAGAGCAGGTGATAAAATGATTGATTTTAAATTTGCGGGTTCCTGATACATTAAAAAATTCCTTGGTTTTAACCATGTTATCACATCCCTTACAATGACCGCACGGATAAAATCCCTTCATATCCAGCCAAGTACTCCTGTCCACAGATGATGATTCATAATGGCTGTGGACCAATAGGTCCTTTAAGATTTCTAGATCGACGTGCAGTTACGAGGGGTGATTCGGGCAAACATTTTTTCAAAATGGGGTCCGACATCAAAATTGGCCAATGGTTTTGTATTATCCTTTTGAATTCCATCCACTGGCTACTATATGTCGATATAAGACGGACTTGACTATCAGCATCTTTCCTAACAGAATTTTTATACAACAATGAATTTCTTGGAGTATGCCTAGCGCGATGATAACTCTGTGTTATCATTTTTCTACTATATCCTCTTTCATAAAACCTTTTTCTCAAAGTAGAAGACTGTTGTTCAAAAGAATTATCATCAGAACAAATCCTTCTTACTCTTAAAAATTGACCAGTCGGAATTCCCCTAAGCGTAGATAAAGGATGAGATGATGTGGCATGCAAGAGGCTATAAGTCGCTGTCGGCTTTCTGTATACTTCAGTCATCAGACTACCATTCTCTGACGTCTTAATCTTTATATCCAAAAAATCAAGTTCCCTACCTACATTGTAGGTTAATTTTATATTCTTGTCATTATGATTTAATTTAGCCATCAGAACATCCAATTCAGATCTCGATCCCTCCCATAGGAACCACACATCATCAATGTATCTCAGCCAATGATGTGTGTTCTCCATGCCAGGGATCGGATTGCTGATGAAAATCTCCCTTTCCCACGCACCCAAAAATAAATTTGCGTAAGAAGGTGCGCAGGAAGCACCCATCGCTGTCCCCTGTTTTTGTAAAAAAAACATTTTGTTAAAAATAAAACAGTTATGGGTCAGGATGAATTCTAATAATACCAAAAGGAGATCAACCAAATGTACGTCCAAATTACTAGTTCTAAGGTACCAGGAAACCGACTCTAAGCCATCTTTGTCTGATGGAAGTGTAAAGGGATTCCACGTCCGCTGTGACCATCACCATGTCATCTGTGAGAAACATGTCATCCAGTCTTTGCAGAGCGGACGTGGTATCCCTGATATAGGATGGCAAACTGGCAACAAAAGGTCTAAGATAATGATCCAAAAAATCACAAATGATCTCACACAATCCCCCATTTCCTGCCACAATGGGTCTTCCTGGGGGATTAAGTGGATCTTTGTGGATCTTAGGAATCAGATAAAACGTGGGTAGCCTAGGTTTTAATTTTTGTATAGTCTCCAACACTGACTTAGGAATAATACCTGTATCTACTGCTTCTTCAAGAATAGAAATTAATTCCTCCTGATAAGATGGTAATGGATTAGAGGGCAATCTACGATAACAATTATGGTCATTCAACAATTTTAGTGCCTGTTGTTCATAAAGTTCATTAGGCCATATCACCAGATTGCCCCCTTTATCTGCGGCCTTAAAGACCACATCATTCCAACCTTGCATCTCTTGCAAAGCCTTCAGTTGATCAAAAGTAAGATTAAATTTTTTATGCTTAACCAGAGCCAATTTTTCAATATCATTGGAAACAATTTTAGTGAAAAAATCCACTGCCGGGCACACACTCAATGCAGGGAACTTTTTCGGCATGTAAAACAATTTTTTAGGAAAATTGCTTACCTCAATACTGTCAGAATTATCCTCTGACAGGGACTCCAATATATTAAGGGCTTCCTGCTCCTCTTTTGTATCAAGACCCTCAGAAGATTTATAATGGAATTTTTTCAGAAGAACTTTACGAGCAAACAAATGTATATCCTTGATAGTTAGAAACGGATCTAAGGAACGTGATGGTGAAAAAGTTAAACCCTTCTCTAACACCTCAATTTGAGAAACTGTAAGTATATGTGCCGAAAGGTTAATTACCTTAGATTTATCAGATTCAAAATTTCTCTCTCTCCTCTGATTTTTAAATGATTGCGATGTTTTTTTATGTTGCGCATATCTAGTCACCGGTCCAGATCTATATATGGATTCTCTATCACTTTCAGATCCATGTGCACCCACAGATGAAGAGAGAGAATTTATTGATTCACTACGGGTGGAAAGAGTTTTATTTTTCCCAGCAAAAATCTTTTTAGATTCATAATCCGACAAATCTCTCAAAAATTTCTTCCTCTTTCCATCACTGATGTTTAGTTCACATTTCTCTAGATCCTTCTCTAAGTCCCTCAGACATTTCTCCAAAACCTCTTTTTGAATTTCTTTTTGGATTAAACCCAAGGTTTTTTCAATTTCATCATCTAAGGTCTGAAGACAATATGCATTATGTTCAATAATTATTTGAATAAACGTCAATGAACAGGTTGTTGCTGCATCAATCCATCTTTGGGTCAAAACCTCATTATCCATATCAAAAGTTGGGAATAAATGGATACGTAATCCTCTAGGAACAATTTTCCGCTCCAAATAATTATTTAAAGAGGTTTTTGTCCACCAAATTTTAGTTTTTCGAAGAAGCAGATTTTTATATTGCTTAATTAAATCCTTGTGCATTAAAGTAGCATCATTAAAAGCAACAGAGGTACCACTTTTGAAAATATCAGAAGCTTTTGTAAGCCAAAGTGTTTCTCTAGCTTTCATATCCATAATAAATATCCAGGATAATCTGTTTTAAACAGAAAAAATAATTAATTAAATCAACATGAAATCCAACAAATAATTATCAAGTGCCATTAAAGCAATACAAAATCCCGTCCGTCCCATGGGTAGTAGGAAAAATTACCCCGACACAGAAAAAGCACTATTCACATATATAAAAAAAAAACATATATTTTATTGAAACATATAAAAACAAACCATGGAAAACCTCTGTTAGAGGACACGACAATTGCTATATGTATCCAGAATGTCGGCATAGATAGAACAATGTGTGAAAATACATGCTAATGATGAAATATACATGAAATATGAAAAATCAAAATATGTGTCAAGAGAAAAACCAAAAATTATTAATACTAATCAACTCCAATCGCAATGATATGAGTGTAAAGAAAAAAAGGGGCTCCTCATAAACACCATCGCATCATGATCACAAAACCATTCTACCTGCAATTGCTGATACCGCTAGCTAGCGATCCTTGCAACCCAATCAATGTGAGTGCCCTAACTCATTATAAAGCCAGGAAGCACATCAGAATAAATGTATGTGTATGCAAATAATGCTAACCCACAATAAGGGAAAACAATGGTAAAACCACTAGCTTACATGGATATCTGTAGCCGCGTGTCCCACTCCCCGACGCGCGTTTCGTCCTCTTCCTCAGGGGGCGTGTAACCCGGATAGGGAAAAGCAGGTCTTTTAACTAGTGCCACAACAACAATTGTTGAGCAACACAGCCGAAGTCAATCAAGATTGATTATCCATAAAATGGCGCACCACGTCATAAAGCCGCTGCCAGTAAAAATTGCTCCTCAACCCCGATCTGTGAAACGCAAGCACACCGGTGACTATAGTAACGGTCACGTGTATGCCGGCATTCCCCATCTCGCCAGAGAATTCAGAGTCATGCAGCAGACAATTAAGACGGGTGCGCTCCTTGGAAATCAATCAATGCTGACAAAGAACGTTCTTGTGCAAAAACCTATATAAAGTGAACAGTGCTCAATACTGTGCAATAATAGAATTACATACAAATAACAAACCAGTGTAACACAATGATAACCAGTACATTATTAAAAATACAATACTACTACAACAATTAATTTACTGACATAGTGCAAATATATAATATACTTCATGAAAAAAATTTTTATATAATGCAAAATTGCTCTATATATCATAATAAATATGAATATACATAAATAAATATACATATAAAGATACATATTTAATATACATTAGTGTTATATATACCCCAATCACATAATTGTTCTACACAAAAATAACCAATCGATCAAAAAATCAATAATTCCATTATTATGCACAAGAACGTAATTTTATTCTTCTTATTAATAGAAGTCTTCATCACAGCATGGAAGCCAAAGGGAAAACTTGTCTTCAAAATGTCCCCAAATATAACAAATGGTTCATGAGAATAAGCTTCCAACTAAACAAAATAAGACATAAAATCATTAAAACCCAAAACAACTCCCAATTCCATAAAACAATAACAAGGAAATAATAAGACAATATGTTCCTAAAGAGACTAATTTACAAAAACGCTCCAAAGCCAAAACTCTCGTTTAGCCCATCAGGAACTAAAGATCCCAGCCTGTATATCCATTTACATTCCAGTTTAGCCAAATTTTTGCCCAAATCCCCCCCCTCTAGGACCAAGTTGCAACACATCAATTCCTCTAGCCAAAAAAAGGCTAGAATCACCATTGTGATATTGGAGGAAATGTCTCGGTACAGTTTTCAGGAGGGACAAATCAGAGACAGTGCGACCCTTTTCAATATCTCTGACATGTTCTCTAATGCGTACTCGCAACTCCCGAGTAGTCAACCCAATGTACAGTTTCCCACATGGACATTGGGCACTGTATACTACTCCTTTAGTAGAGCAGGTGATAAAATGATTGATTTTAAATTTGCGGGTTCCTGATACATTAAAAAATTCCTTGGTTTTAACCATGTTATCACATCCCTTAC